>NC_142944.1:21066777-21154277 GCF_046866305.1 Octopus bimaculoides | reverse complement strand
ATAACAGCATTCCCACATGCATTCTTTTCAAGTTATTTCGATGTTACACTCGCTTGCCCTAAGCCTTATTGCACGCAAATGGAGAAAACGTTCACTGCGTATAATATCGATCGCTGTATGCCAGCGTCTAACAGCTTTGGCTTTTTAATGCACAAAAAATTGAAATTATTTTTTTTCTGTGCCTCTGATTAAAATTTTCGAAAAACAAACACAGCTACATTACTTGGAAAAAAATAATCTTTATTGTGCTGGTTTTTTGTAAAATTTCGCGCATGAGAAAGGCAACAAAATCGCCCTCCCCACTTTGAATGGGATATTCCTATCTTAAAAAGTAATAATCGATTATCTTGGTAACCATGGGAGTTGGAGGGCAATAAAAATCTCCTGAACATGAGCGGACCATGCTGCCGCTCTGTGCTGAATTTCACGCGATTCCACTGCACCGTTCTCGAGTGAATCTGCCGACACTCAATCAATCAATCAATCAAGAACACTGCAATTTATAGTATAGATTAATTAGTTAATTAACTCTGTGTTAGTAAAGTCCTTTTGTCCCATCTTTTGACCTTATTAATGGTGATGTGTCTAGTGCACTTCACAACAATTTGTACTCACCTCATATGTTTCAAGTTTATTTTGATGTGATTTCACAGCAAGAATTTTAGAAAACAAACACAAAAACAGTAATCTTATTGGTTTGGTCATGTGATACGGATGGATGCTGACAACTCAATAAAGAAGTGCAGTCTCTCAAAGTGGATGGAACATATGGAAGAGGGAGACCTAGGAAGACATGGGATGAAGTACCAAGATACATGGTTACTTACTGTATTCAAGAAGACCTGTTCTACACAGCAGAAGTGTTTTTACGGATGTATCCCTGGATGAGGATTGGCCTAGACGAGTCCTGTGCCAGTGCCACATAAAAAGCACATGTGCTGATGTTGTGTAAGAGAGCTCACGCAATGTCACATTAAAAGCACCCAGCATACACTGTAAAGTGGTTGGCATTAGGAAGGGCATCCAGCCATAGAAACCAAACCAAATCAGACAGGAACTTGGTGCAGCTCTCCAGCTTGCCAGCTACAGTCAAACCCATGCCAGCACGGAAAACAGACGTGAAAGGATGGTGATGATGATTATTATTTAGGATTTATATATGATAATTAATGAACACCTATCTGAAAACTTTTTTTTTTTTTTAAATAATAAAACTGAGTTAATTTTGTATATCAGATACTTGTACTTTATTCATATCCACAGAAAAAAAAAGAAAAAAAAGTATGGAGCTTTATGTCTTAATAATAGTAGAAATAATAAAAAATAATTCACAACTTAAACATTCTCCATTTCAACCTCATCAAAACAATAAAAACAGTTTTAAAAATATTTCTTTTCTATCATTGTCCATATTCCAGACTGGTATGGGTTTCTATAATGATATTTTTTCATATATATATATATATATATACGTACACACACACACACATTACACAGACAGGGTTATAATCTAAATTGTGCCCTCTTCAAGCACAGCTACTTATTCCAGTACTACAATCCAGTATGTAGTAGTTATTTTTGTGTGAGGTATGTATAAGAAAAATATTTTATGCAGAGTAACTACATCAAAACAGAAGATTGGAAGAAAATGTTTAATATTATTTATGCACCATTATACATGTTTCCTTCGCTAATAAGAGTTGCAAAATTGTACATGTAGAAAAAGAATGTAAAGATGTCTCCTATTAGAAATTCTTCAGACAGAAGAATTTACGCACACACATCTCATTTTCTATTATATGAAGGATGTACTCTTTAGTCTATGTTAAAGTGGCTACCATCAGTTACTAAGACAGGTTAGTTCCTCAAACCCAGATGGAAGTAGTTTTTCAATTGATTCACATTTTGATTCAAACTATCATTTATTACATTCAAGTTTTCATGAGCACTCTCATAAATTTCTCAATATTGCAACCTGCTAACCTCAAACCTACTTCTTGACTCCACTACTAGTATTATATTTTTCCTGCACAATAAACTAACTCTATTGACAATTTGTATTTCGTACAGCAACCTCAGTTTTGTACTCTCTTTGCTGATAATGTATATTGTGATCTGAAGTTATTAGGATAATATCTGCCCCAATAACACTTATTCCTCCATTAGTTAAGTGAACTGTGCAATGTGGGTTAAGAGTCACACACCAACGCATTTTGACATTTTATTCATATTATTTTGTTCATGTACAAGTACGTTATTTTATTTTATTCAATTTTAGAAAAATTAGCATGTCTTTGACAAGTCTGGAGCATATTGAACTTATTTTGTGCATGACTTTTGGTCCACCCTCCTCCTCCTCCTCATCATCATTTAGCATCTGCTTTCCATGACTATGATTTCACTCGGCTTGAGTCTTCTCAAGCACAGCATATTGCCAAAGATCTCGATCACTTGTTGCCTCCATGAAGCCCAACATTTGAAGATCATGCTTCATCACCTTGTCTCATGTCTTCCTGGATCTACCTCTTCCACAGGTTCCTTCCACAGTTAGAGATCAGCATATATTAAAATGTGTGCATTTTTCTCCACACTTTTTCAAATGGCCACTTTATCAAGCATAGGAGAGTAACCCAGTAAAAGACTTTCACATTAACCATTAAGTCTAATTGTTGGCATCTTGAGTGGATAAAAATTATTTTTGTGATTATAAAGTCTACAGACACGGTACTGTCAACCTTGTTGATATTAACTCCCACCCGAGACCACCCTTGTCTCTATGATATGCACTACCCGTTTCAAAGTAACCCAAATTAAGCCTTGCATCAAAATTTCATGTTAATTTAAGTTTAAAACACCAACTTAATAATGACAAAGTTACTTTAACTCCTTCATTATTTCAAAATTAATTGAGGTAAGGAAGCCGATGCCAGTGGCATGTAAAAAGCACCTTTTGAGTGTTGGGCCTCATGGAGACAATGACGAATGACCGAGATCTTTGGCATCATGCTGTGCTTGAGAAGAAGACCTACCGAGCCAAGTAAAATCAAAGTCGTGACAGATACAGGTGTCATACAAATGATACCTATGCTGGTAGCACACAAAAGCACCCATTACACTCTTGGAGTGGTTGGCATTAAGAAGTGCATTCGGCCATAGAAACCATGCCAAATCAGACTGGAGTCTGGTGCAGCCTTCCAGCTTCCCAGCTCCTGTCAGACCATCCAACCTATGCCAGCATGGACAACAGGCATTACATGATGATAATGATGAAACAAAGGCAATGTACTTCAATAAAATATGGTAATGAAAGAATTAAACCAAACACAAACAAAATTGGGCAACAAAGGTGCAAGAGCTATCTTTTGTCACACTAATGAAACTAGTAAAAAGAATAGAAAACAAGGATCCTTTGTGTTGTTTGATTCAAGATAGTCAGTCTTTGATCATAGATGACTTTTCCTTGAAGTGTTGTCATTGTTTTTAAATGACCATTTTTATCAAAAATATAAATAAAAAAAACCTTAGCCAAGTGAAATCATGGTCATGGCCAGTTCTGGTGACGTATGAAAAGCATCTGTGCCAGTGACATGTAAAAGGCTCCTGTGCTGGCTCCATGCCGCTGACATGCAAATGCACCTGTGCCGCTAACATGTAAAAAGCACCTGTGCTGCTGACATGTAAAAGGCACCCATGCTAGTGACATGTAAAAGAGACCCAGTACACTGTGTGGAGTGGTTGGTATTAGGAAGGGCATCCAGCCATAGAAACCAAGCCAAACCAGACAATTGGAGTCTGGTGCAGCTCTCCAGTTTATCACCTCCAGTCAAACTGCCTAACCCATGCCAGCATGGAAAACAGACATATGATGATATGTAGAATCTAACAAAAGACTTTCATGATAGTAACTAACTTAGAAGTATTAATGCTTTCTGCTCTTACTTGTCAAATGACTTTCATGATAGACTTGGCTGACAGCTGGATCCATCCCTCATGTAATAACAACTGCTCAATACAAACCCATAAATCAGTAATACACAGACACTGAATGAATGCATGTCAGGCGATTACATCACCCCAGTACACATCTCAAACCAGGTTTGATTTCTGGCAGCTCAGGCCTGCATTGTTTATACCAAAATATCCTGCAAAATTTATCCCATTACCAGATGAAGAACTTTTGGAAGTTGTCCATAATGCTCAGCCTGAAAGTCGTCCAGAAGAGACTACCCACACTGATCTCATCAAAACTTAGAACTGGTCTAAGGCCAACATCACTCATATACTCCACTAAAGTTCTACTGAATGTGAGAGTTGACTTTCCACTGACCTCATGACCCAGCTGATAGAGTGCAGCAAGTATCTGGCAATGTTCCAGATGAATGATAATAATAAAAATAATGATAATGCTTTCAAACTTTGGCACATGCACAGCAATTTCAAGGAAGGGGTAAATCAATTACATTGACCCCAGTATTCAAATGGAACTTATTTTATCAACCTCCCGAAAAGGGATGAAAGGTAAAGTTGACATGAGTTGAACTCAGAATGTAATGACAAACAAAATGCCACAAAGCATTTTGCCCAGCATGCTAATGATTCTGCCAGCTCACCACCTTGTTAATAATAATAATAATAACAACCCTTCCTACTAAAGACATAAGGCCTGAAATATTGTGGGAGGGGCTAGTAGATTATATCGACCCCAATGCATAACTGATACTTATTTCATCGACCCTGAAAGGATGAAAGGTGAAGTCAACCTCAGCAGAATTTGAACCCAGAATATAAAGATGGGTGAAAAACTGTTAAGCATTTCACTTGGCGTACTAATGACTCTGCCAGCTAGCCACCTTCATCATCATCATCATCATCATTTAACGTCCGCTTTCCATGCTAGCATGGGTTGGACGATTTGACTGAGGACTGGTGAAACCGGATGGCAACACCAGGCTCCAATCTGATTTGGCAGAGTTTCTACAGCTGGATGCCCTTCCTAACGCCAACCACTCAGAGAGTGTAGTGGGTGCTTTTACGTGTCACCCACAGGAAGGCCAGTCAGGTGGTACTGGCAACGGCCACGCTCAAACTGGTGTATTTTATGTGTCACCCGCACAAGAGCCAGTCCAGGGGTACTGGCAACGATCTCGCTCGAAAATCCTACGAAGGCCAGTCAGGCAGTACTGGCAACGGCCACGCTCAAACTGGTGTATTTTATGTGCCACCCACACAAGAGCCAGTCCAGGGGCACTGGCAACAATCTCGCTCGAAAATCCTACGAAGGCCAGTCAGGCGGTACTGGCAACGGCCACGCTCAAAATGCTGCATTTTATGTGCCACCTGCACAAGAGCCAGTCCAGGGGCACTGGCAACGATCTCGCTCGAAAATCCTACGAAAGCCCCTTATTTATAATAATAATAATAATAATAATTATAATGATAATGTAACCTATAAAAAAGCAGCAACTGGGATGTTTTTCTACCATCACTATAGGTTGACCAATAACTTTTAAATGAAATTTTATAAACCCCTTGAGAGATAAAAGGAAAAGTTGACATAAGGATTTGAACTTAGAATGTAATGAGGTGCAAGAAATACCACAAAGATTTTTTCTTTTCTTTTTCACCAATGCTAACAAAACAACCAATCTATTACGATAACACCTCAATGTGTGTGTGTGTGTGTGAGAGAGAGAGAGAGAGAGAGAGAGAGAGAGAGATAAACATACACACATTACTGAAACTAAATAGTTAAACAGTTGATTTGATTGATCTGGTAGTTCTATCTCTCTCTCTCTCTCTCTCTCTCTCAATATATATATATATATATATATATTGAGAGAGGCTAATAGTAAGGGATTATCAATCTGGGCAAAATACTTCATGAGTTCTCTGTTGGCATACCAGGCTAACAATATTACTTAGATTAGTGAAGAACTCCAAGTATTCTTATGGCAGGGTCATCACAATTCTATATTGTAAATACATGGTTGGACTCCAGACAAACTGGTCTTCAAACAGGGTAATATGTAAGACAAGCTATAAATAACAGATAATACATATTTTTCGTTTATTAGAGTAAATTTGGCTTACAGTTATTTCCAGTAGTCATTATAGGTGTGTTACTGACAGATTCACTCAATTGGTCTATTGATCAGTTTAGAAATTTTGAACGGCCTAAAAAATTAATGCCACTTTTGTCAGAAAGCAGAAATGTCTCTGACGAAAGTAGCATTAGCTTTTAGGTTGTTCGGTTTTTCTCAACTCATCAATAGACCAACTGAGTAAGCTTATCAGTAATGTACCTATAATAACTACTGGAAACAGCTGTAAGCCAAATTTGCTCCAAGAAAGGAAAACTATGTAATGACTTAGTTATACCTTATCTCATATATATATTCTTTTATTTGTTTCAGTTATTTGACTGCGGCCATGCTGGAGCACTGCATTTAGTTGAACAAATTGACCCCAGGGCTTATTCTTTGTAAGCCTGCCAAGTAATGCTGAAAGGTGATTTGGCAGAGCTGTTAGAGCATTGGATAAATTGTCTTACAGTTGTCATTTTGTCCTCTGCAGTCAGAAGTTCAAATCCAGCTGCATTCAATTTGGCTTTTCACCTTTTTGGAACTGATAAATAAAGTAAGAAATGATATCCACCCCCTACACACACACACACATACACAAAGAAATCAGCTGTGGATAGATTCTGAGAGGGATGTGGTCAAACAGATTTATATGTCCAAGACATGCTGTATGTCACAAGCAATTTTATTTTAAGGGGTGTAGTCCTGGTATTTATGAAGTTGAGGGGCTACTTTTTCAGTGTAGTATCCAGGCTCAGCAGCATGTACATAATAGTGTGTGTGTGTGTGTGTGTGCGCGCGCTCATGTGCGTACATATTTGTGTGTGGTGTGTGTGTGTGTGCGTAAAAACTAAGAAGTATTTTATTTCCAGTTTGGGTTACTTTATTTTTCTATTTTTTAATATACTGCAATGTTTCGATAAAATAGAATATTATTTACTCTATTTTAAAAACAATGAGTCATGTACTCGATTTTCTTTTTTTTTTTTTTTCTAAATTTACGGACATAGAAATAAGACTTAAGAAAACACGAGCTAAAAGAGTTGGAAAGTAAAAGGTCAAGGGACACAACTATTTCACAATAACTTATAAGAGTTATCTCCTTTGACACTGCCTCTTCGAGTGTTTGGTTATCCAGTCATTCATAAAAATGTATATTTTATTTTGTTTCTAATACACTTACTCTTCCGAGCTTCAGTCAATATAATACACTGCAGCTGTTGTTTACTACAGATATTAACGTTCATAAACTACGTTCTACAACGTAGGTACTAACGTATTTCAACATGCCGAGTGGTTATCAGCCGCATTAATTTTAAAAGCCTCCCTCACTCTCTGTACTAATTCAACCGTTAAATTCCAGAAAGTTTATCTCGGTGGAAAAAGTGTATGTGTGTGTGTGAATACATAAAATGATTACGTGAAATAATGTCGACGAGATGTGATGACGGAAAGTGACCGTGGAGGACCCATTTCTCTCCCGAGCGTCAACTACAGCCAGAAGTGTCAGGAATAAGAATTATATATAGTGAAATGTTTAAACTGGCAACCAAAGATTCAAGAATTGTCACTATCATATATATATATAGGAGTGTGTATGTGTTGCGCGCACGCACACACACACACATTGGAAAAGAGAGTAATTGCAACTTGAGTATTTAGCTCTTGAACCCTATCAAAAACGAAGCAGCTTCATGAAACATCAAGAATCACATTGAACCCTGTGAAAATCTTCTGACAATGGCGATTAAAAGAAAGCTAAGAAGGATAATATGGCCATGTACGAAGATCCAGTAGCCTTGCAAAGACCAGTCATCTCAGAACAGTAGAGTGGGGTGGTGGGGAATTGAATGGACAGGCGAAAATCATTAGCAGAAACGTGAGTTCTGGCATGCAATGAAAACAGATGAAGAGGAAAGGTGTACAATACACCATGGAGGTATCTCTACAATACCAGTATTGAAGGTTCAAGCAATATCTATACATATACACACACACTTAGCCATGTTGCCAATGAACGCACTGTATGCAAATTAGATATGAAAGCTAAAACCTGTCTGCTATAAGTTTTCTTAGTGTGAAGAATGATGAGGGGTACTTGTACTTTGATGAAAGGCCAAAGTAAAACATTCCAGGGCAATCTCCTTAATTCTTTTATGTACAAACAAGATATAATAACATCTGTTTAAAAGTTCCACAGCAAAAGGCTTATGCCTGTAACTCATTCTGCCCAGTCAAGCATTTCCTACATTTTATTCTCCAAACACAGCCCTCTGTCCATGCACTACTTGGCTGCTGTAATCACTTGAGGGTAGTCTAGCCACGTCAACCCCAGAACCACTTCCACCTCTTATCCCCATTATCCTCCCTTCCTCACTCATACTATTTTCACTGATCACTTCTTTTCCATCTTCAGTTACCTCTTTCCTTGGCCATCCTCCATTTTAACACTTCACACATTTACTATCTTTCTCATGCTCCACTCACTATAATCATCCTCATGTACCCTATATATCCCTCCTTTCTCTCCATACTGATATTACCCATCAACTGCACCTCTACCCCTGTTTATCACTCATTACATTCACCTCTACCCTCATCTCTGACCAATCAATTATTATGCTAGGGACCACGCAGCCTTATAGACATCCAGTTTCATCTTTGATTCTTATCATACACATCATTTAATTATCATGTCACTGCTTAATATTGAAACAACGCTTAATACAGGCAGGAGAATCTGGCAAAAGAAAAAAAGGTTTTTTCCCTTTATGTTTGTAAGGTTCCATAGTTGTCGATAGTTTCTGTTTCCAAGGTAACCAAGTAAACTGTGGAGAAGATAGATTCTCCGAGGCCATAGTATCCAGAATAAGAACAGGGGTGGGAAGAGTTCTGTGAGCTATATTATCTCTGGCTGGCAACACTAAGGTTCTCACTTCAAGCAAAGGGTAAATTTTATGTTACTTGCAAATGAAGTGCAATACTACAGGGTAGTGAGACAGTGGACACAGAATACAGAAGATACGCAAAAGCTGAAGAGAAATGACAAAAGCATGCTCTACTAGTTGTGTAGCATTTTGTATGAGGACTGAGATGCCTGGTGCCTTGCTGTACTCAAGAAGACACATACACTGCAGCAGAAGTGTTAAGACTGGTCCCTTTGATGGTATAAAGCACTTGTTATGGTGCTACATAAAAGCACCCATGCGATGCCACAGAAAAGCACCCACACGGTGCTGTGTAAAATCACCTAGCCCACTGTAAAGTGTTTGGCATTAGGAAGGGCATCAAGCTGTAGAAACCATGGCAAATCGGACTGGAGTCTGATACAGCTCCCCATCTTGTCAGCTCTAGTCAAACTGTCAAACCCATGGCATCATGGACAATGGACATTAAATGATGATGAGTGACATAGTACCAATAAACTGAGAGAAAATTTGGATACAAGAAAAATCAGCTGTAGTGTGCAAAATATGTAATGAGGACATAATGCTTTTGGTTAATAACATTTGCAGAGAAGTGCCAGGAGATTCAAGAGAAAGAAAATTGTGGCAGAGGAATACTAAAGAAAACAGGAACAGATGTGATGAAAGCTAATCTCAAAATTTGGAAACTATCTCAAAGAAGATGACAAAACAAAGACCTGTCCAAACTAAATCTCCAGATTTCAACTCAAAATGTAAATGAGTAGTATAAAATATTTTATCCCAACAGTCCACCACTTTCCTTGCCAATTAGCTGTGTCTAGAGATAGATTTTATCATTGTAGTTTAATTCTTAATCTAGTAAAACACTTAAGCAGAGATTAATTACTAGGAAACAAATTAACTTAATTCAGATTAATATATTTACACAGATTAAATTTAATAAGATATTAAAAGCATCGCTTTAGCAATTAATTTTTTTAAAATCATACAGACAGATTTTATACCCATCAAGAGATTTACATATTTCCAAGCCTCTTATGTTGGATCTAGAAAACCCTCCAAGTTCAAAATCAATGTAGGATTAGTAAAGTGTTATAACCAAAGATATCAAAACATATGAACAAGTGAATATTAACCATTTAGCATTTAAACGGGCCATATCTGGCCCAAATATTCTTCCTGTTTTATGTTCAAATTGACTTGATCTGGCTTCTCACACCAACCCTACAATACCATTCTAAAAATAAACAGTGACATCATTGAAATCGCACAGCTACAAGATAACACATCATTAATTCAAAACAGTGTGAATAAAAAAAGCATTACTTTTGACAAAATAATGTGAATGCTAAAAGGTCAATAACAAGAGAACTAGGGGTTGAGTTGACTCATTACAAAACAGGCAAGATTACTAGTGATAGACCTGTTACAACTCAATTGTTGTGCACAATACACTATCAATGATGTCATCAAAATAATACATATTGTGTTTAGTTTTTTTTAAATGTCTTTGCTCACTTATTAAATGGTAGTAGATAATGCTGGTTAACTCAAGGTACAATCATACACACTGGACTACTGATCATAAGGTCATAAACTGAAACCTTATCACTAAAGACATAAGTCATACATATTACCACTGGATTTTCATTATTTTCCTACACCAAGTTTCTATCACCTTCTATCTCAAACTCTTCTATAATCTGCTTCACAACTTATTCTATAAACATTCATCTAAAACTAAAGGAGTCTACATGTAGGTGACATTCTAATAAGTCTATTAAAGAAATTAAAAAATGTTGATATAACAGGCTTTTAAAATGGTTTGCAGTTATTAGTCTAGGATTATACAGCTGCTCAATGTGGTAGAAAGAGCAACTAAATCTTAATTTATTTATTCCTTATTACCTTAAAAAGAAAGATAATATAAATCTACTGCTTCTGATAAAAAGTCTCACATATGGTACCCACAACATATTCTTGGATCTCTTTACATTTATCTTTTCTAATAAAAGAAACTATTCCAGCAACATGGTTCTCTTTTTGTCTGTTGCCTCAATCACAGTCTTATCCCATGTCATTTCTGCTTCCACTTCAACCCATAAGCTTGTCATAACCCTTCCACTTCAATGTATTCTCACCCTCATTTCTTGTCTAAATGTCTACTGCCATCACATCCACCTGTTCTTGTTACATTTTAACATTGATATTTAACAGACCAATCTCCTTCTCTCTTCTAACTTCACCCCATCATTACACCTTTCAGAGCCCTTTTCACCCACCAATTCAATCAGCTTTTATTCAGACATCATCTCAAACATCAAAGCCTGATCTAACCTAACTTGCCCCACATGATGCTGTGACTCTACCCCAGTCCTTACATGCCATTTTTTGAAGCTAAACATTCATAACCCTCATTCAATCTGCCAATGAATTCCAGACTCAAACTGACACCGAGCAGCTCCTGTGTCACAATAACTAGTGTGCTTTTTTGCCACAACATATCTATGGGGCTAAGAAATATTAACTGCTTTACCAGTCTCAGCTAGCAACTATCTAAAAGGATAACCTGCCCAAGACACTTCAAAACAGTTCACCAGCTTGTGCTACTATACTGTGAACCATTCCAATTCAAAAGTATTTAAGACATCTAAACATCTGGGCCAAACTGTTTTCCAGTCCTATTTACAATTACATAAGAGCAGAACATGCAGGTAGTAAAACCTATTCTTTACTTCCAGAATGCCTTCTGAGTTTTCCAAAGCCGGATCTCCTACCAACTACACTAGCTGTTATTTAATGTCAAGCTTTTGATCAAAGGCATTCCAGCCTTGACTACCTCATCTTTTATTCAGCCTTATTGAATGATATAATATAATCCTAGATGGCAAGACATACTTTGATGGAAATTTGGCTGCTTTTTGTAGCAGATCAATCAATCATGAGCCTCATCCCTCATAAGCTCATCAGCCACACTAGTACATTTGGTACTTTGAATTTGGAAATGCCATCTACACTGAGCTAACTACCATTCTACAGTAGATTTTACCAGAAGAAACAAATTAACATACAGAAGTCCTGAACTTGGATAAAAGAGAAAATTTTGAGTCTTAATGAATGGCCACTTATGGATTTCATTTTTGCTAGTTCTGAGTTTTAATACTCTTATTTATATGTCTTCATCTATACTCAAGGGCCATTCAACCATGCTTTGGCCCTTTAATACACAGTAAAAAAAAAAGTGAAAAGTTGTCTGTAAGTAAATGAATACAAGTTATAGTTTATTCTTAGATAACTTTCCTAAAACTATAATGAGTATAGCTCTATATAAACTAAACCCATCTTGCATAAACTTCCTAAAACCTGTACCTTGTGGTATGTGTCATTACTCTCTAGTGCTTCTTTATCCTGTAACATGAATGCACAACTAAGTCAAACACTAGTGAAAATTGAAAAATGATCAAGATGTCTTTGATGCTTTCTACATCCAAGCAACTCATTGTCAAAGGAACCTACAGCCTTCTTTGTATTTCCATCATCTCCACTTCATTAAAACAGATTTCTTTCTTAGCAATCACTAAGAGCAAGTAAGCCCTTTTTATCATTTTAGAAAAGTTTTACTTATATCTTTTACTTCTTTCAGTCATTAGACTGCGGTCATACTGGGGCACCAAGTGAAGAATTTTGACTGAAGAGTTTTGGTCCAACAAATCAACACCAGTATTTTTTTTTTTACCTTTTAACCTTTTTGATACCAACACAGCTGAAACTGCCTGTCTCTGTAGTACAAATGTCTTGTTTTCAAAAGTTCTGAATTAAAATCTTCCACCAAACATCAGTCAATTTATGTTCCTAACACTAGTTTAATGATAACTAAGTTATTATACTAAATTCTTGGTTATATTTAAAATTAATTGAAACAAACACAGAACATCCCAAAATAATTACAGTAACGAAAGGGTGGTACTTATTTTGTCAGTCTCTTTTGCTGAACTGCTAAGTTACAGGGATTAAACACATCGACTACCAGTTGTCAAGCAGAGAAGGGGACAGACAGAAACACATGCACATAAGATATATGATGAGCTTCTTTCAGTTTCCGTCTACCAAATCTACTCCCCACAAGGCTTTGGTCAGCCCAAAACTAAAGCAGAAGATGCATGCCCAAAGTGCTATGCAGTGGGACTGAACCTACGATCAATTTTTTTTTCTAAAAATTGTTACAAAATTTATATACACCAAAAATCCATTAAATGCTAAATTTGTTCTAATTGTATTTGCTAAAAATAAACAACAACAAAATCGTTTTAGGAAATTCAAACTGCCAGAAATAATTTTGTCTCTAGGTTTGGAAAATGTGTATTCTTTACGAACAGAAAATTTCGATTTCTAAATATTTTTTTTTTCTTCTTTTTTAAGGAAAATTTGAAGAAAACATTCCTACAGAGATAACTTCATTATATTTCTTGCTCTCAAGAACAAATAAAACAAATACATCTTCCATGAGCAATAACTCAACAACAAAAGTATCCTGCAATATAGTAGTAAACAGAAAAGTCTAATTTAAAAACACACACACACACACACACACACACAAAAAAAAAAAGATGCAGCTAGTACACAACATTAAAAAAATCATACCCACCCACATCACCACTACACTTATAAATAACAAACAATTAACACTGTTCTTTCTCTCTCTAATCACTGTGTGTGTGTGTGTGTGTGTATATGTGGATGTGTGCATATGAGGGAGCGCTGTAAAGCTCTTGGCTTTGGGTAAAAGAAAATTCAGGAGGATTAGTTAATTGTGATTTTATTCAACATATTCGCTTCCCAGATTCACACGCTTAACTGCAGTCAGTGATCCTTCAGTTTTCCTAAGCCCTGTAAAAGAACTAAGAAGGTTGGGCCTCTAACCAGGCCTTTCACAATATCCTTAAAGCCAGGAACTTTTCAAGCCCTCCTCATATACATGTATACTATCTATCTATCTATCTATCTATCTATGTATATATATATATATATATATATATATAATAATAATAATAATAATAATAATAATAATAATTAGGGACAAAATCCAAAATTACAGGTAAAAACTCAATTAAAATCAATTTATAAAAGATTAAAATTAAATTTTCTATATGTGATAGTGGATTTTCATCGATGAGTTCTTGAAACTTGGTTCTTTTCCCTAAAACTATATATTTATATATTGATAGAAAAGGTAAGACAACAAAAGAAATTATGTAAATAGAGGAATTTATCCATAAATAATATGTGACAATTATTCGGTAGCCATGATAAAACTGAGTCTCAGATGTTGGGGCGGAAACCCACGCCACCATCTCTTCATTTATTTGGCCATCGATGGCCAGATAACTGAAGAGATGGCGGCATGGGTTTCTGCCCCGACATCTGAAACTCAGAGTTTTATCATGGCTACCGAATAATTGCCACATATTATTTACAGATACATATATATATATATATATATATATAAAATTAACAGAATGAAATAAAAATCTAAGGGTGCGAAAGATTTCAGAACATTTATAAATAGAAGGTCTTACAGCTGTTTCCAGGATATTTTATATATCCCTTCATCGGAGAGGTGATTAAATGGTTAAGCAATAGTTATTCTAGAGAAGATATGAAATAGAGAGTGAAGTGGAGGAATGAAAATAGACGTGAGATATGCAGGGATATTGTATCTGCAGGTCCATTATTTAGGCAGAATGGTATACATATAAGTTTCCTGTACCTTGTGTGTAAGTTCCAATAGTATTTAAAATTAGTCATTCCAAGTATAGAGTTTGTAGACAGTGTTATTGAATCCACCATCTTAACCATTTTCTCACATTGTCTCCGATGAAGGGATATATAAAATATCTCGGAAACAGCTGTAAGACTCCTTCATAAATGTTCTGAAATCTTTCACAGCCTTGGATTTTTATCTTATTCTGTTAATTTTTTATATATACGCATGCTGATATATGACCTACATTGGACTCCTCATTCGCATATTCACCGAACCTGGAGCTTGACTATAGTCTGTTCATAGCACTTACTCAGCATTACCTGACACCTTTGGGTCTTCTTGATACCATTACCTCCTCTCATAACCTATATATATATATACATATGTATACATGTATGTGTGTTTGTGTACGTATGTACATACATATATATATCAGTGGTTGTCCATCATAGGTAAATACCAACTTTTCTGTTCAGACTTTTGCTGAACAAAATACCTTTGAAAGGTGCTTATGGCAGCTGGTATCATTCTCCTATCACCACCAGGCTGCCTCCTGGGCTTCCATGCCAAGTACCAAGTTATGTACAAGACTGCAACAAACATGGTTGACAATGTGATTGCCCTGCTGTAGCACTTCACTTGCTAGCTGGCACCTAACTGTTGCCTAATGGTACAGATCTTCTGCTAAGCCACAATAACCTTTAAGCCATTGGTCTAGAACTCCTTCGCCTTGTCAGATATTCAATGTCCTGCTGCCAATATCCTCACTGTATCACTGGCATGGGAAGCTAAGGGGTCACTAGCACATACATAAGGCACCACTTCAGTTTATGGACAGAAGGGGTGACTTACTCTACTTTTTACAGCCTGCCACATATGAGAAAGTGCTGAAAAGTTCCTGGTTTTGAGTAAAAGAAACTACAGGAGGATCAGTTGATTATGATTTTATGCAACATATTTCCCTCTCAGATTCACACACTTATTGCAGGTAACACTCAGAGAAGCAAGAAACCAATTTGACCAAAATCAAAAAAATGTTTACTTTCTATTATGGTATCGAAAACTGCCTCTTCCTGACAGTCAACATTAAATAGAATAAAATCCACTTTTCCATACTTGCATATATAAGGCAGAATTTGCTAAGGTGAATTTTCTTCAGCTGGATGCCCTTCCTGTGGCCAACTGTCACCTGTTCACAAACAAGGTAATACCTTTTTATGGAAGACTGGAAACAAAAAGCCTCACTTGTATGGCAGTGATGTTCATGTACAACCATACATATGTATGTGTGTGTGTGTGCATAAGTATGCTTGTGTATATGAGTTCATGTGTCTCCTTGACAACATGTGATAATTGTAGACAGGCTTTACTGTCGTACAAATGAAATTGTTTTCAGTCTTCTTTGAAAAATGTCTGGCCATAAGGAATTATTAACTAGCTTTGCAAGCAGGTGATAACTAACAACAGGACGGGCATCTGGCTATAGAAAATCTGCCTTAACAAATTTCATCAACTAAATCCATTCCTAAGGCTTTGGTTAATCTGGGGCTACAGTAAAAGGCACTTACCCAAGACCACAGGGCTAAGAAGCAATCCTCTCAATTATTAACCCAACTATCCCACCCCATTTATCTCCATCATCAATCTGAAAGCTCTTGTCGAGATTATTGGCACTACTCCCTTTCTTCCAACCACTCAGCCCTTGGACGAATAAAAATCAAATTAAGCTAGACAATGATTCCATCATCAATGGAATATTTTAAAATCAATTCTCATTAAAACATTCTTATGAAATATCACAAAAGAAAATAATGAAAGCAAAAACAAAGTCATCAAAACCTTCCCATTTGAAACATAATCAATAAAATTTTAGAATCTAAAAGTTATCCTCAAAAGAACTTGTTTTATGAAAGGTATGTTCCACTATATGTTCCACAATACTTAACAGAAGAGTGGGTACTTTGTGAACAAGGAGTTAGTGTTAACAACATTCTACCTCAAAATAATCATAATCTAAAAAGCATGTAACGTAAAATAATTATGATAAAAAAATAAAAAACTATGACAAATTAGAAAAATTGGGATAAAAATGTTGATACATCCATACATACAATATGCTATTAAAATTTAAAAAATACAAAGAAATGATATGAAATTTCAAGCAGAGTAATTATGATCTGCTAAACGAAAAACTATTTTCCTAAGTGATCTAATTTTTGAAAAAGTGTTTTTCTCCTAGGAACTTTATATATATATATATATATATATATATATATATATATATATATAACTCTTTGATCATATAATTACAAAAATTATTCAATCCCAAAGAAATTAAATGAAAAAAAAAAAAAAGTTTTATAAAATATTCTCCTTTCATTTTCATGAACAAAAATTGCAAAATCTTTTTTATTGTTGATACATAATTTACAATATTTTTGGCACATGATTACACAATTATTATTATTGTTATGAAAAGAATGCATCTCAAAATTGATAAATTCAATCATCATTAATTTTTTTTTATTCTCTTAATATATTTAAAAATCAAAAAGTTTTTAGTCTTCATAGTTAACTCAAAACAATTTTACAAACAAAACTATGCCTACAAACCCAGAAATTACCATGCATATGTGTTGTCTAATCTAAGTTTTGCAATGCATTAATTAAAAGAAAATAGCAAGAAAATTATAAAAATATATACTACTAATATATTCATTAACCTACTTCTTTTATTATATCCTATATTTCTACTAATGATATAAACATACTGTGATACAATAAAAGCAGATACTGAAAAATTTGTGTAATAGGTCACTGTAACCTATTTATTACATTTAAATGAGATAGATCTGACACATTATTTCACATGACTTATTTTCCAATCAGTACAAAAATTAAACCCTTTAATTAGGTGAATCTTTAATAAATGTAAAATCTTAAAATTAAATTGACTTTGATTAGTATAATCATATTGACCAAATTAAAAGGAAACTGAAATTCAAAAGCCATTATAAGCATAAAAACATTATTGATAGAACAAATAAGAGGTGAGATAGAAATTTGTGTTGAAATAAGTATCCTGGCTGTGTAGAGTCCATGTGTAGAAATAGTATATTGTGGGTCACATATCAGGATACAGACAATGAGTGACAACAGCTTAAGTGAAATTCAACCTTGTTATAACTATAGCTATTTTCTCAAGTGGTTAACATAAAAATAGAGTTAAAAGAGTAGGGGCACTAGATTTTGATGTTTGTTCACAATAAAATGAAGGGAGTTGGAGAAGAAATTAAAAAGGAAAAAAAAATGCTACAGTAATTGTGGCATGGTAAAATGGAAATTATTATTAACATAATTTTAATAAGACTATTTAATAAGAATGACTAGTGAATGGATAAATTTTATAAAAGAACAAAATCTCAATTGTTTTAAATAGATTTCATCTCAAATTTCATTTAGTTTATATTTTACATTTTTAAAATTTGTTTTGCATAAACATCTCAAATGATTCCATAAATCCTTGAGAATGTCCTCCAGCCCCCAACTGTCATCTAAATACCTATAAAATACAAAGAATTAGGGTGTTCAGACATCTAGTTTTAGGTTGGGAAGTTCAACTTTGGCGCATTCTGTCCTCCATTCGAGTTGTCAACACCTGAACAGGATGCTAATTTGTTCTCTGTCTTGGGATCTGATTTCAAAATTTATATAAATTACCTCAAAAATATCAAACTTAAAACAGAAGAAAAAAAAACCTTTGCAAATACAGAATTTTGCTGCCTTTTCACTTGACACCTATTTCTCCTACTCACTTCATTCCATTTTTCTTCCATCTCTCTCATCCAGTTTCTCTCTCTTACTACTTCCTATCCACATATGAAGCTCCTATGGTCCTGCATTCCTTATCAGTTGCAGCCAGTCACTCAAAAATAAAGGATGTAAAACTTTGTTAACTCTTTGTAATTGCATTCCTATTAGTTTTTTTCCTGTAAAACACCGGATTTACCACTCCTCACAGCAAGTTCACTGTGTTTTTTTTAATCTTTTTTTTTGTTGATTTTGCTAAGCAATACAAGTCTTGCTGGCACAAGCCAACAGTCTCCTTGGATTCTGTTTTGATTATACAGATACATGATGGACTATCTAGTCGAAGATGATCTATGAGCTTTCAGCTTTTTCCCGAACGATCTGCACAAATGACTTGTTTATAGTGCTACACATTAGCTCACTCTCTCCATCAAATTGATCTTGTCTGAACAGAGGTGCATGGTGTACCAAGCATCAGGTATTAAAATGATTGCAGAGCAATGTTTGATGAAGTGTTTTACTCAAGAACACAATGCACCACCCAGTCTAGGAATAGAAACCACGATCTTGTTGTCATGAGTGCAACACGCTAACCACTAAGACATGCACCCTCACACACACACATACACATACATACAGGGTGTCCACAAGGTCTGGGTATATGGAGTAAATAAAATCATAACACAAACAATTAAATATAAGAAATAATAATTTCTTAAAGTATGTGTTAATCTCCATGTACCCAGACTTTGTGGACACCCTGTATATATATATATATATATATATATATAGGTGCAGGCATGGCTGTATAGTAAGAAAGTCTGCTTCCCAACCATGTGGCTTGAGGTTCAGTCCCACTGCATGATGACTTGAGCTAGTGTCTTCTACTATAGACATAGGCTGACTGAAAGAAACCTGTTGAGTGTTTGTGCATGTGCTACTGTACCTTTGCATTCAATTCACATGATAGTTGTACATGAACATTGCTATCATGCAAGAAGTGTCCTTCATCACCAAACTTTCATGGAACATATCAGGTCATAAGGAAATATTACCGTACTTGGAAACAGGTGAGGGTTGGCGACAGGAGGGGGCTACAGAGAATCTACTACAATAAATTCCATTCAACTCATACAAACATAGAACTGTGAACGTTTATATATACACACACAAACACACACACACACACACACACACACACACACACACACAACATAGAGTAAATATCATTTCTAAAAATTTAGATAAAATGTAATGGCAATGTTACATGGGGTGTTTAGGTGTTTAAAAGAAATGGCAAGACTGTGGCAATACTACAGCCATGCTGGAGCACCACTTTTAGTTGAAGAAATCGACCCAGGACTTATTAAGCCAGTCTACCTGTCTCTTTTGCTGAACTGCTAAGTTTCATCAATTGTGAAGTGATGGTGTGTATGTATGTATGTATATATATATATATATATATATATATATATATATATATATATATACCTGATGGGCTTCTTTCAGTTTCCATCTACCAAATCCACTCACAAGGCCTTGGTCAGCCCTAGGCTATAGTAGAAGACACCTACCCAAGGTGCCACATAGTGGTTGAGAAGCAAGTTTCTTACCACACAACCATGCCTGTACCTATGTTGACTTGAGCAGAACACTGATGGCATCAATCTCACTTTGTCTGGGATGATTTAAAAAACCCATGGGCACTGGTCCTTTCTCTAAACCCAAGAAAATTTTTTAAAAGTCAGGGGAAAGAGCAGAGCATACTGGCTTTCACAGATCCTCCAAGAGACTTGGCTTTTGTATGAAGATAACCCACTAAAGCAGAGGTTCTCAACTTTTTCAATATCTGAGCCAGACCCAAAAGCTAGAATATTTTTAGGGGCTTGCACCAAAAAAATTAAAGCATATATCAATTAAAGAAAAATTTATATTTATAGAATGAAAACTGTCAGGGACCACTTGAAGGTTGCATGTAGCTGTAGGAGCTGCAGTTGAGAGCCTTTGCACTAAAGACACCCAGGAGCCAGATGGTATCAGTGGTGGTGGCAGTAGTGTTACATCAAATGATGGAGTCAGTATCCCACTTAATAACAGGGTCAGCCTCTCCATGTTTTCACAGTTTCTATCTACCAAATTTCATTCACAAGGAAGTAAGAACTTGCTTAGATTGAACATGAAATCACTTGACTGTGAAGCGAACTTCTTAATTATACAGCCTGTTAAGTATGAACTTGTGGTTCAAATTATTTAAGAATTGTAATCAAGGCCCAGAAGTTAGTAAATGTTGAGCTTTTAATAATGAATAACATATTGCTTCAGTACCTCTGTCTACCAGAAAAGTTAAATAGTAAAACAAAGTTACTCTGGCTTGAATCAATTTTTTAAACATATTTGTTAAAATAAGCAAATTTTGCTATCAATAATCCATATAACTAGAAATTATAAACTGTATAAGGAAATAGAAAAGGGAAAAGTGCAATTACTGCAAACACCATATTCTTTTATACTTTCACTTATTTCAGTCATTAAATTGCAACCATGCTGGAGCACCACCATGAAAAATTTTTCAGGACAAGCAAATCAACCCCAGTACTTATTTTTAAAGCCTGATACTTATTGTATTGATTTCTTTTGCCGAACTGCTAAGTTATGGGGACATAACAAATCAATAGTGGTTGTCAAGTGGTGGCGATACATATATATGCAGACACATACATATGCATACACACACAAGTACATACACACACACGCACATATATACATACACACACACACACACACACATATATATATATATATACAACAATGAATTCTCTTATCATGAACAACAAATGAGGGTTCAGTAAAATAAAGTGTTGATTATGTTCTATGAACATGAACGTGTCTCATGAGGCCTGCTGGTGCCTCATGGAACAAGTCTATAACTCAGTTTGCTTGAGTGTTTGTGGATCATTTACTATGTGTTTTCTTGAGGCCTACTTTGCTTTTTGCCACAAAATCACAATGACAAGTGAGGTTTCCATTTTAAGGAGCCTCTATGCTTGCAAAGTTGGTCCTGATGTTGCAGTTGACTTTGCTCAAATCTTTGAACTAAAGAGAAGGACTGGTGTCAGGTCCTGTGGTTTGATGCTTTTATATTTATATATATATATATAAACATAGTATAATAGTTTGTGAGACACAGGGCTGCAATGCACTCCAATGTCTGCTTTGGCATGATTTCCGCAGCTTGATGCATACAGTGTATACTGCATGCTTGTTTTTCTTTTTGGTTGTTGTTGTTTTTGCCATTGGGCATAATATTTACCAAGTAACTTGCAAGACAGGAAAGCACAAGAAAAGGGAAAAAGGAGGAAAAGGGGAAAACATCTTTGACTAAGTGGGGGAATATTTGAGAGGGTAGCAAGAGGAGATTCTATGACAGTGATAAGCAGAGGTATCATATAATGGAGAAGATACATGGTTACTCTGCTTTTATGTAAGGATGGGTGTGTGTGTGGGGGAGGGGAGAAAAAAGGTAAGTGGTAATGATGAGTGGCCAGAACAAAACCCTCAGGAAGCAACAGATGGTACTGACAGTGGATCTGGAGGGTGAGTAACAGATGGTTAGATAGGAGGGTTGAGGGGAATGTAGTGAGTGATGAACAGACTCACTGAGTGTGAATATCAATCCATACACACTTCTCTCCCTCACCATTTTGATTCTCTCTCTCTCTCTCTTTGTATACACACACACACAAAATTTCTTTTAAAAAATAACACCTTTCTCTGCTTTCACTGTCCATACCTGGCACCTGTGACAAACACTTGTAGTTATGTTGTAAACCACACAAACTCTTCACTTGTACTTCTTTTATTATTTATTATCTTTATATATTTCCCTTTTACTTATATTTTTTCCTTATGTAAAATATCTATTTTTTTGTCAGTGTTTAACTATAAATTGTTTTCCCCTTTCGTTGGCCTTCTTTTATCCTATTTTGATCAGCTTTTAATTTCTTTCAATATTGTACTGTACACACACGACAAGCTTCTTTTAGTTTCCATCAATCAGATCTATTTACTTATAAGGCTTTGGTCAGCTTGGGGCTATTGTAGAAGGTACTTGCTCAAAGTGCCATGCAGTGGGACTAGATACACACACACACTCCCCCGCCCTCTCTCTCTCCATATACATTTTTTCTATACTTTCATGTAGGAGCTGGTTACAGCTCATGAGATTTTCACAGTCTCAGACTGGTGAGCTGTAAGAAACCAACACAACCTGCATACCTACAGGTCAGTTTCTGTAAATGAATATCATAAACCAGCATAGAAGGGAACCAATGGTCTGATCTAAAGGCAGAGGTGATAAGAAAAGGATGCCATGTCAAATAGCCCTCCTATGTTGTGTCCCATAAGCTGTCCATTCACATGGAGAGAGAGAGAGAGAGAGAGAGAGAAATAATTTGTTGCCTACAGTGATTAAAAAAAAAACCCTGAAATTCTACCACCTTTTGTTACTGTAGCAACTACAGATTCATTACAACAAACTCCGACATTAATTAGGCTACCTAAGTAATGAAAACTACCTAATTCTTTAGCAAAATATCTGTAGAGTTTATGAATGCTTAAACCGGTAACTACTACCTTGTATATAATCACATCTGAAGTTCTGGCAATTGGCCAGAGATCCAAAGCACCTTTTCCATTTCCTCTCTCTCAACAGTGCTCTGAATACAAGTAGCAGTAAAATGAGAAGTACAAGCAAGACAGAACTCTTCAGTCCAACCACAGATAACCATTCGGCACAGGTAGCATGATGAGCAAAATGCAACCAGTCCATGCTGGGACATAAAAACACATGGCAAAGTAAAATACATGATTCACAAAATAAATATAGCCAGTTGTCTGCTGCTGGATGTGCCAGAGATCATGGTTCACAGAGGTGCAATGAGATGTAACACCCATCTGATCCGTTCCAGTATGGAAAACAAACACAAATTGGTTCTGAAGATCTCACACATATCATACTACATTAATCTAGAAATCTAAACACATTTTTTGAAAAAATAAATCTTTTGATATTTTTTTTGAATGACTAATAAGAAATAATATATTCACCACCACTATTCAACCTCCATTTTCCATGCCGGCATGAGCTGAACAATGACAGGAGCCAGCAAGATAGAAGATTGTGCTAAGTTCCAGTGTTTATTATGTCATGGTTTCTATGGCTGGAATCCCTTCCTGATGCCTACCATTTTACAGAGTGTACTGACTGGGTACCTGTTATAAGGTACTGGAACCAGTAACATCAGCAGGTAACTTACAAGATAAGGCACCCTCATCTGAGGGTGTGTAGATTTAAGTGAGGTAGCTTTGAGCCAGGTGATGAAAGGTTAAAGAATAACAGAGGGACAGAAACAGGTGTTTTGCTGTAGAGAAGATACATGCCTACCTCAATTGGAAAAGAGAGAGTAGAGAGAAAGAGTGGGGGGAGATAATGGTGAAAATGTGTCAGGGTGTACCCTCAAGTTAGAGAGAAGTGAATATAAGTGAAGTGGTACAGAGGAATGAACGTGTGTGTGTATATATATATATATATATATATATACTTGGAGCCGGGTGAGTATGTATAATACACATGTGTGTATGTATTATATATGTCTCTCTCCTTCCCCAACACCCTTACAACCTTTACCCAGCTACACTCCTGTTTCCTGTCTCCACTCATTTCTTACTCACCTGATATCTTCTTGAGGGTCCACCCACACACCTCATGACAACTATTCTTATCACAGCTATTTTTATCTCTTTCCTGCTGCACCTCAGTCCCACCCCCACCTCCAACATCTAAAGTATGAATAACCATGCAGCTCTCCTACAGCAAGAACCCACTCCCCCACCCCGTTTCTGCTCTGGTCTCTTCTCTTGTACTTTAACTCGTTTCCTAGCATAAAGCAGCCTCTCTTGGGGTTCATAGTCTTGTGAGCTGCATAATGACCTTTATAGTGCTGGTACCATGAAAAGAAAAGTACACAGAGAAACCACGCCAAAGCAAGCAAACACGCACACACACACACACACGTGGCACACACATATGTCAATGAGCGAACATACTACATTGTTTCAAACATAGAAATCTAAGGAAGTTTTACCACAAAAACAGGAAGTTAAAAAAGTTACAAGAGGAAGTGGTATTTCATAACCAGGATATTTTGTTTTATAGACCTGCATTATAACTATCCTTCCTTTTCTAAGCCTTTTCTGAGGTGTTAGGGTGAGATGAGGGAACTTAGCTACTGTTTCTGGCAGGTCGAGTGAATAATATGTAGAAATTTCACATTTGGCTTATTCTTTTCTGTGCAGATAGTCCCCAAATCACTGTCAAAACACTATTTTAACCACTTTAGCATTAAAACCAGACATCCAGCCCAAACTTGTTTTGTGTTCAAACTTACCAGATCAGGCCTCTCACACCTACTCTGCAAAGTCATTCTAAAAATAAACAATCCCATCATCAAAATCTCGAAGTTACAAGATAATGCTTGATTAATTGAAAACAACGTGAATAAATAAGCATTACATTTGACAGAGAAACCTGAATGCTGAAGGGTTAAAGGTAGTTTAGACATAGCTGAGTACATTTATCTTAAACAAGTTCTTCAACATAATTGTCTAAGGTAAGATGTCATTTTATAGATTAAGTGTTTACAAACATATTGAGGAGGGTTTTGTATAGCGTCATCAGACTGTCAGACATGTATTTCCACATGGTTAAACCTTAAGTTATATATACTGCTACAGCTGTTCATGATCTAGTTACCCTCCATGCATCTGACCCACTTTCTCTGTAAATTCTGTTGTACTATTGTACACTTAAAAAGCATCCAGTCCACACTGTGAAGTGGTTGACATTTGAAAGGGTATCCAGCAGTAAAATCCATGCCAAAACAGACCTCGCCTGTGTTGGTACATGAAAAGCACTCAGTCCACTCTGCAGGGTGGTTAGTGTTAAGAAGGGCATCCAACTGCAAAAACCCAGCCAAAATAAACACAATAGTCTTCTACCTAGCTGGCTCCAGTCAAACCGTCCAACCCATGCCAGCATGGAAGGCGGACATATTAAACGATGACAATTATCACACGCCCACACACACACTGTTGATAGTTCAGTTACTTCAATGAGTCACCTTGTTTGATGATAACAATGAGGTTATCATAGTAGACACATATTTTGCCCACTAATATTGATATAGCCAAGTTTAAAGACTCAGCTATACGCACCTGATGTTCACCAACTTCCAATCACCTCAACAATTGCAATTTTACATCCAATATGAGGTTTTCCATAGCACCTTAAATGAACTTTCAGGATTTATGGTTGCAGCCATTTCCCACTCGTAATGGGTAAATAGTTGTGCGAACAATTTGGATGTATGGAGAAGTATGTACGAGTATCATCATCATGATCACCATCATTATCATCATTTTAACATCCATGTTTCCATGCTTGCATGGGTCAGATGGAATTTGCTGAGGTGAGTTTTGTATCGCCAGATGACCTTCCTGTTGCCAGTCCTCCCCTGTTTCCAAGTGAGCTAATATTTCCCCATGACCAGGAATGCTTTCATGGAAAGTTAGAAATGAAGGACACCACCTGCATGACAGTGATACCTGTTTACACCTATTATGTGATTTTAAAACAAGGAGACATAATCTCAGACAGACAGACAGACAGACAGACAGATACACACACATACACACATGACAGGCTTCTTTTAGTTTCCATCTACCAAATCTACTTATTCATAAGGTTTTGGTCAGCTAGGGGGCTATTATAGAAGACACTTGCTCAAAGTGCCAATAGTGGGACTAAACTTGGAAGTATGCAGTCGGGAAGCAAGCTTATTACACAGCTATGCTGATACCTATTCATGAGTATAACTCATGGCTTTGTATGTTTCTTCAGAATTTCGTTTTCTAGGGAAATACTTTCTAAGAAAACACTTTTTGGCAGAGAAAAATACTTTGTCATTCACTTTTAGTGTTATAGGATAGACAGTGAGAAACAGTAATCATCTGTCTTTATCTTTTATCTTTTAACATTATTCTCTTTTACTCTTTACTCTTTTACTTGTTTCAGTCATTTGACTGTGGCCATGCTGGAGCACCGCCTTTTTTTAGTTGAGCAAATCGACCCCCAGGACTTATTCTTTCTAAGCCTAGTACTTATTCTATTGGTCTCTTTTGCTGAATCGCTAAGTTACGGGGACATAAACACACCAGCATATATACAATGGTCTTCTTTCAGTTTCTGTCTACCAAATCCACACACAAGGCTTTGGTCGGCCCGAGGCTATAGTAGAAGACACTTGCCCAAGGTCCCACGCAGTGGGACTGAACCCGGAACCATGTGGATCGTAAGCATGCTACTTACGCCTATATTATTATTGCAAATTTTATTCTAACTTCACATTTAAACAACCTTCACCATGGAATGAAATTAAAGATGTGAAACAGCAAGGGAGAGAATGAGGTGAAAGAATGAGACGATAGAGGATGGAAGCAAAAAGCTGGAAACGAGACCGTTTAAGACACAATCAAGAACAAAGAAAGCTCAGCATAATAGAACATGAACAAGTAGGATGTCTACAGTAACAAAGAGAAAGTCAGTAGATGCCAAAATAATGAGCTAATTGCTATGATACAACTTTGAGAGACAGAAATGCAATGAAGCAACATGAACTAACAATAGCAAGCAGAATACTGGGGATAAAACTTCGAAAAAGAGTACCAAGTATGCTGAGAAAATCTGAATTAAGAATAGAGATTTAATTTGAGAAATGCTCCAAGACATCATCAGAGAAGATCTGGTGGGTGTTTCACTCATTTATCTTAAAAGTTCTTCAACATTATAAAACAGTGTTATGAAGATATAGCAATTGGTGCATCGAAACAGAAATACGGACATTAATAAAACATAATATTTCCATGTTCCCACAAGTTATTATAATAATATATTGTCTCCATAGGGCGGCAAACTAGCAGAATCGTTAGCACACCGGGTGAAATGTAAGCGGTATTTTGTTTGCTGTTATGTTCTGAGTTCAAATTCCGCTGAAGTCAACTATGCCTTTCATCCTTTCGGGGTCGATTAAATAAGTACCAGTTTCGCACTGGGGTTGATGTAATCGACTTAATCCCTTTGTCTGTCCCTTCTATGTTTAGCCTCCATTGGGCAATAAAGAAATAAATATATTGTCTCCAAGAGAAATTTAGTACTATAGGGAATCAATACTAAGCAAAACATTACTGCATATATAGGGAGCCTGGTGCAGCCTGCTGGCTTGCCAGACCTCAGTCAAACCATCCAACCCATGCCAGCATGGAAAACGGATGTTAAACGATGATGATGATGATGACATACAAGTTCATATGTGTTTGTTTGTATGTATGCGTGTACGTGTAGTTACTAAGAAAGGCTGCTGAGCTGTAGATCATGACATGAGATCATGACATGATCCTCTAATTTATTCAAGAGGGCAATATCTCTTAGTAAGAACTGCCTCAGGCCATGACACTTATCCAGCATTTGGCAGCATGGAAGAAACCATAAATTTTGATGACAAATATATATGGACATGCGTGCGTGCATCTGTGTGTATTTGTTTCTGAGTTTGCTTATACATACTAACTAAAAACTAGTTTTTCTCATATTGCATCCATAAGTATTACACACACATTTATTAATTTTATTTCCATTCTTTTCCAATCTAGCACAGGTTAGATGAATGTATTAAGGTATGTTTTTTTTTTTACAAGTAGATGCATTTCCTGTCACTAACCCTTACTTGTTTTTCAACTAAGTGATCTCTTATTCCAACATTTTTGAAGACACAAAGCCAGCAAACAATTTCTTGACATGGGAAATAACAACATCACCATTTACTACTTAGCAATTTTCAGAGATGCACAAATGTAAACAAACACAGTTACACATACATATACATACACACACACACACACACATTTACACACACTCATACACTTAATATATACAATGGGTTTCTTTCAATTTCCTTCCACCAAATTCACTCACAAGACTTTGGTCAGCACATGACTTTAGGAGAAGACACTTGCCCAAAGTGCCACACAGTGGAACAGAACCTGAAACCGTACAGCTGGGAAACAAACTCATTAACCACACAGCCATATATAATATATATATATACACACACACATTTTGATTTGTGAATACTTTGAACAATCTTCCAAATTGGTCAGTAAGTAAAACCTGGGTTTGAGGAGCCTAAGTTGTAAACAGTTGAGGAAACTAGTTGTCCTGCAGATCCTGCAGATGTCAACAAGTTTAATGAAAAAATAAAACATCTATGGTGATCTAATGAGACTCTAGTCGGATTATAAGTTCACATTTATAACAGATTTATTATTGGGCCACTTGGTTATGTAACTAACTACCTCACTACCGATCTTAGGAAACTGGTCTTCACAAAACCAGGATACTGGTTAATGTAACTAATTACATCACGTCCAACCTTAAGAAACTCGACTTCACAAAACTAGAAAGAACATCAAAACAACCACATCTAATTAGAGTGCTATAAGTCATTAATAGAACTGTAAATATATTCATAAGTTCAGCCTGCGCTAAGTACACATACATGCGTAGACATGTAAACATCTATACAAACATAAATCAAAACACAAATTACCATACACATACACAAATGTAAACATGTTTATACATAATTCAAAACACAGATTCACATGCTCTCTCTCTCTTTCACATACATTCACACATGCAATGACATGTATGCACACACGTGCCAGTACATACTTACATGGCTTCCTACTTTATGCCTATTATGTAAATTTTAGTGAGAACTTTGTTTCTAGTTTAGTGACTAATTTTCTTTTCTACTGGTGAGAAATTTGAAAAAGAAAACCAGAATAAACGCAACATCCATGCACACATACAGACACACAGGTATGCATGCAGAGATACACACACACACATGTCCAGAAATACATACATAAACAAATACATAGTACATACTGTGAATAGACCAACACTTCAGCGAGTAGAGTTGCTAGAACCCCAATAGGATGAAAACAATTACCAAAAGAATAAACGTAGCCAGCTTAGAGTTAATGATTATTGAGAAATTCCAGAAGAGTAGGCTAGCCTTGGTTGGCAACCAATCTAAGAAAAGGACAACTCTGGGTTCGTTAGCCTTGTTAGGTCATCCATTAAAAAGGGTATTCCAATGTAACACCTATGATATATAGATCTTGCTGCCAATGTCTCAGATTACTAGATCATGGTAGATGAACCCCCAGGTTAATATATCCAGTACATATTTTCTTCCAAAATCTGGCAGCTACTAATGGTGTTAGCCTTTGAGTCTGCAAGTATCATACACTAAGTCTCCATCTTGTTAAAAAAAAAAACCAAGACAAATATACCCTGACATGTATTGCTTTCCTTGGTCATTGTTACCAATGCAAATGTTGACATTCATTCACAATTTGCATTGTTCCAGATCATAACATCCCAAAGTGTGTATACATACAGCTAGAGAATGCCTGCAAAATTCAAATTTCCAGTTAAACTTCACTGAATTCACACTCATTGCAGAATGTAATTACTGCTTTGGCATCTGTGGAGACTGACATGCTTGTCATCCAAGTGGAATAGGGCATATATTTGCAAGATGGCCAACTAGCACATAGACAAAGCTACCTTTATACCTGCTGCAGTAGAAAGAACACTGAAGATTCTAGAAATAAAAACTCTCCCCAAGCATACATTATATCAATGCAATGTAGTTGTCACTTGTCTCATGAAAGGGACACATTTAACCATCGGTCCTTCAAAACTATTCAATCTTTAGTTAGCCACTACTGATATTGGTTAGAATTTCTAATGATACAGTGTGGGTTTTGTTCTAAGTGGCAGGGCTAATGTACCTCTTGCTGTGCTGGGAGCCAATATCTGTGTCAGTTTGCTTGGATCCTTCTAAAAGCAATCTTAGAAGTCTATGTGCCAACTTTAGGTGGTGATAATAGTGTGAATGATTATTTCTACAGATCTCCTGGAAGCTGCTAACAAGACTTTCAATAAAGATCTAATCATTGCAGGAAAGTGAAATATAAAGATGATACCAGTAACAGAAACATTTTTGGTAGATTTGGTAGTTAATGATTGTAGCACATGTGAGAATGTTTAGTAAATTTTGTTGCATCCATTTAGTGAACCATTTAGAACATTCTGTCATATGGCAGCAGAACAAATATTTCCTTATTTGCTCTCATTGTGCCAGCTGTATACTTGACAATCGGTTTTATCATAAGGCTGAAACATGTAGTGTGATTGTCTCAGATATGATCATCAAAATTTCACATAAATCTAAGAGCCACCAAACCATCCAAAAGATCATCAAAGTAATGATATGCCAAGCTAAAATATAACAATGTGGTCCTCCAACTCTCGGGGATAAGTGACTACATGCATATAAAAAGTTACTACATGTGTATACATCCATACATATATCATGGACTCTGCTATCATTAAACAGATGGGAGTTTCACATTTTCTTGCCAAACAACCACAAAGATGATTTGTTTATAGTGATCAAATATGTTTGTGTTGCACGTAAACTCATTTGTTCCAGGCGCATAAGTGTGCCATACATCAGATGTTGAAATGATTGAAGAGCAACATGAAATGAAGTGTCTTGCTCAAGAACACAATGCATTGTCCAGTCTAGGAATCAAAATCACAATCTCATAATCATGAGTGTAACACCCTAACCACTAGACCATGTGCATTCACACACACACTTGTTACATATATAAAACAAAGTTACAGACCTTCTCTCTCATGAAAGTCTCTGTAAAATATGTCTTTATATTTGTAATGTTTGGAATGTCAAGAACAATATGCCATCATAAACATGAATGGCAGCTTCTCAAAGGTCCTTGCTACAAACTGTTGTAAACAAGTGAGCAAAACCAGAGATACACTAAGCACTGACAGATTCTAACATTCCAGTTGTACAATTCTTATAGCAGAAAATTGTATTGCCATCTAAATTAAGGTCTTCAATAGTATAAGTGTCTCCCAAAATGATTGGAAATGGTCTCCAAAGTTTCTTCTGAGACTTTGGAAAAAGGTATGTTCCTGCATTACTCCCTAACATTCCACATCAACCATCAGTGAAAGCTACAACCAAACCTGAGAAACCTCCACTAATTCAACGATCAACCAAATACATAGACTGGGAAACAAAATCACTGCACCTAGGGACATGTGTGTGTGTATGCATGCAAGTTTTGTATGTGTCCATACATGTTCATGTGTATTTGTGCATGTGGATGAGTATGAACATGTGTGTGTGTGTGTGTTTGTGTGTGTGTGTGTGTGTGTGTGTGTGTGTGTGTGTGTGTGTGTGCTTGTATGCATTTGTACGAATAGGTGATTGTATTTTTTCTTAATTTGTGTTGTACATTTTGCATATGTAAGTTCATGTGCATGTGTGTGTGTGTGAGAGAGAGAGAGAGAGAGAGAGAGAGAGAGAATTTAAAGATAAAATTACTGTGCAATTACCTCAACCTAATTTACTCTACTCAGATAAAATAATGTTTTATACTTAAATGCATTGTTGTTTCAGCACATGAATGAGATTATTAAAATCTACTTAACAATAATAAAAAAAGAAATCAGGGAAAAATAAATTTATTCCAATTTTTACAAGCCTTAATTTTAAACCTTTAGTTGCTATGTTTCTATCGAAACACACTGCCTTTGTTTTATTTGATTTTGAAAATAATAAAGAATTTAGCAAAATAATAATAATTAAGCAGATGTTTGAAACAAATTAACATGAAATTTGAATGGACGGTTTTAATTTAGACCACTTTAAATGTGACAGTTTCAGTTTGGATGCTGACCAAAAGGTTTAACCCATTCGCATTTAAATCAGCCATATTTGGCCCAACTATTGTACCTGTTTTATGTTCAAAATGGCTAGATCCAGCCTCTCACACCCACCTTCCAATGTTAGTCACATAATTGAAATCTCAATGCTACGAGATTATGCAGGATAAATTGAAAACAATGAATAAATAAGCATTACATTGGACAGAGTAAGCTGAACGCTAAAAGATTAAACTGTTGCATTTGAAGTGTTTAGTTACTCTTTATAATAGAGAGCTTACAGATCATGATAAGGATTATGCAAATTGTACTATTAAGATTATAAAATGATAAACTGTAGAGTATTGAAAATATCACAGGAATTGTTAATCTGCAATATCAAATACTAAATAATGATTTAACCCTTTAAAATTCAGATTACTTTGTCAATGCAATGCTGATTTATTCACATTGTTTTGAATTAATCATGCATTATCTTGTAGCTTCAAGATTTCGATGATGTAATTGCATATTCTTTGAATGACATTATAGTACTGGAGCAAGAGACTAGTTCTGACTGGTTTCAACATGAAACAAATGGAATATTTAGGTTGGGTATGGCCAGTTTAAATGCTAAAGGGTTAAAACAGATGTCACAAGCTTGAATATTCTGGTAGTTATTGAGAAAGAGATTGGGCTGCTATATTTATGACTTCTGCAGTATGTAAATATAACAGAACCATGTAAAATGTGCTACAGGTTCAATAGGATACACTTTGCAAATTCTAAAACATTTGCCAACACTTCCAATCAGGCAGTTTGCCAGTGTGTATATTCTGTTGAGATCAAAGGTTTGTATTTCGACAAGTATCTACTTAGAGAATGTTGCAAATGGGCAAGTTCCTTGCTTCTGCATAACTTTTCTTGTCTTAGCTCACTGCAGAAAATACATCCTGTTTTACAAATTATTGACGGGGCAGTAGATCTTTTAAACAAGGGGAGGTCCTACAGGGGTATTTTGGTCACTTTTTCATACATTTTTAAAATTAGGGTATCCATTTCATCTCAGGATATTATGGAATGTTAACACGATTTGTCTTCTTTCTATCTCACTACATTTATTTTAAATATGATGTAGCTTAGTTTCATTGAAAGTTCCCAAGGACAATTTGAGGTGGATGAATAAACTGAGTCTCAAGGAAATAGACTATGTTTTGCTAACTATTTTTGGCTGAAAAACAGTGATTTCATTGGTGGTTTCACATAGAAACCAATGTCTACATCAGCTGCCTGCTCAACCAAACGACTTGAAAATATTGCTTGCTTTTCTGCACATAAAAAAAAAAAAAATCTGTACTATTTTAGCCTTATTCCACACTGTATACACCAACTGTTCTCCATAACTGAATAACTTCTGTTTTGACAGTTGCATGTGTACAAAGGTTACAGGATAACCAACAGAATTTCTCAGGCTTCCTCATGAGGTAATTACAAAGATTAAGGCTTGTTATAACTGAAATACTCAGTAAACTAATTATTTTTATTTGCATTGTTAGATATATTTCCTTACTTTTCTGGTCATAAATTTCTGGAGTTATTACATTTATTTTTTTGATTTTTAAGCCTTTAGCTTTTAAACTGGCCATACTCAGCTCAAACATTCTACCAGTTTTATGTTCAAACTGACCAGGTCTGGCCTTTCATACCTACCTACAATGTCATTCTAAAAATAACCAATCATATCACTGAAATCTCAAAACTATGAGATAATGCATGATTAATTCAAAACAATGTGAATAAATTTTATGGTTGACACAGTAATCTGAATGCTAAAGGGTTAAAGTAAAAATTGTAATAGTGTTCACACTTATAGCATTTACATATCATCATCATTATCATTTAACATTTGTTTTACATACTAGCATGGGTTGGTTGGCTAGGCAGAAGACTGCACCAGGCTTCATTCACTGCCTGTTTTGGCATGCTTTTTACAGATGGATGCTCTTCCTAACAACAACCACCTAACAGAGTAGAGTTACTGCTATTTTACGAGACACAAAAATTGGTGAGTGAAAAAAAAAAAAAAAGATTGAAGTAAATTTTTTTACTGATCTAGAATTCAAGTTTCAATGTAAGATAATGATGAAATCAGAATAACTTCAACCAAATTAAAAACATTCACATCCAAAAGCAACAAGAAAAAAAAAAATGTTTTGTATTGAATATAGGAGAATATCTCTGATACAAGTTCATGGATTAGAAAATGTTTCACATCACTGTTTAAGTTGAATGGTTCAGCAAACAAGATAACGGTAAAATAAAAAGGTTTCAAATTTCTATTTTTACACATTAATCTATCGAAATGAGAGATTACTGAAACAGCCTCACGTAGGTTTTGGCAAGATCGTACAGGAATGCAGTAGTGATGTGATATCAATTAGTTGAATTAGTACAGCTAGATCTAGCTTGGTCACCATTTCTATGACTATTATTTCTTTCACACTCAGATAACCACACCAAAAATTGTCACAGTTGATTCCTTTTGGTGATCATAAATACATACAGCTTGAATTGATTAGTGTTGCATATTAGTGTGTGTGTGTGTGTGTGTGTGTGTATGTGTGTGTGTGTGTGTGTGTGTATATATATATATATATATATATAATATGGTGCAGGAGTGGCTGTGTGGTAAGTAGCTTGCTTACCAACCACATGGTTCCGGGTTCAGTCCCACTGCGTGGCACCTTGGGCAAGTGTCTTCTACTATAGCCTCGGGCTGACCAAAGCCTTCTGAGTGGATTTGGTACACGGAAACTAAAAGAAGCCCTTCGTATGTATGTATATATATATGTGTGTGTGTGTGTGTGTGTGTGTATGTGTGTTAGTAAAGCCTGCATGAAGTATTGGCTGGTACACATTTTTTTTTTAAACCAAAACAATGCAAGTTATAAGAAATAATACAAGTCAATGGTTTTTCTCCAAAGGTTTCTTGAAGAAGGGGCCCTAACCCTGAAATACTGAAATACAAGTTAAAACTACAAACCATCAATTTGATTTATTTCTTATAATTTGCATTACACTGGTTCCTATCAAATTGCTCAACTCAAGCCAATATGGAAAAACGGACCTTAAATGATGATGATCACACACACACACACACATGCAAATATATATATCTGCATCTAATGACTGAAGCAAGTAAAAGAAAGAAAGAAAGAAAGAAAAAAAAGAAATAAATACATATATATTACAATATCTTGAAGCTGACAATTTACCATGGGGATTCATAATTTTTAAACTACATTCAGATTCAAAGTAGCTATTAATTTTCAGCAATCACTCTCTCTATTAATTATGAGCCCTTTAGAAGATCAAGACAGCTGTAGGGGAAGAGGGACAAGTTCAGAGTTTTATCTTAAGTTTGATTTAACATTACAGGTAGTCACTTCAAGTAACAGATTAACACCTCACTCATTAATTCAATTTCGGTAAAATTGCCAAAAGTGAGTGCAGAACAAAAACTTTTCTCTTTTTAAATCTAAAGTGTTAATTAATGGATAAATCTTTATGTTTTTACAATTAAAAGTTGTAGTAATTTATCCCTCTAACTCCAACATCTGCTTCTAATCTGTTTCTTAATATTTTTTTATTTATTTATTTCCAGTTTTTCACATGGCTTAAAATGAACCTTTATAAACGTAGATGATGCTAAATTTTTCCCTTTTTTTCTTCCAAATCAAAATATTTCCAATTATTAATTATTAACAACAGAAGCAGTATTAATATGAAAAAGTAATCTTTATATTCAACTTTATGAAATCATGAGATCTTGGAGTTCTGGCACCCATGACAGATGATTCTTGTCTGCCATGATCTATGTGTGTACTTTTATGCACCAAGCACCTATATGAGAGGATCTCTCAAGGCTAATAACACAGCACTGGGTGTTCTAATGAGAGGTCCATGTTAAGTTGGGCATAAGGATTTCCAATTACAACTGATGATCAACTTTCATATTTTTTTTAGATAAGTTTACCTGATTAAATCATTCAAAGTCTCTTTGTACCATATCCTGTCTACTCCCTTTTGCTCCCTTATTCAAGCACTGAAATCTCTCTCATTCCAATTATACCCTATTGTAGATCAATCTCAAATCCCCAAATCAGCAAATCACACCCAATTAAATCACTGTAAGTACTTGATTACTATGAAGCACTCAATTTCCATTCAATGCTAAATATAATACAGCACACATTGCAAAACAGTTTACAAGGTAAATTAATCTTTACTGAAAATGTATGGCTCAGTGGTTAGAGTGTTGGGTTCACAATCATAAGATTGTAAGTTCAATTCCTGGACTGGGTAGCATATGTTTTTAAGCAAGGCAATTCATTTCATGTTGTTTCAGTCTATTCAGATGTATACGAGTACCAACCTAGTTTTGACACAACTCTCTCTCTCTCTCTCCCCTCCATTTGGTACATCTTCAATGTTGTACTGGGTTAAGGGTGGGAGGGCTGAGAGAGTGTTTGTGCGTGCTTGCAATACATAGATATCAAAAACAATTGGGAAGTGCTTGGTACATGCTGCCAAGCTGTACTTACTCGTGAGTGACAACTGAAACATCTAGATTTATATGTCTACCAGATCAAGACTGACCTGGGGATAAACGACAACATTGCACACATAAAAGTAATCATTAAGGCATCACAAACTCTTCTGCCTGTTTATTGCAAACTCTTTAAAATTCTAAATAAAATCATACGTAATTATTCTTGCCTTACATTCAGCCAATTACCAAAAGTAGCAGCAAATAATCTTGCTTTTCTCTTTCACATTCAGTTCCCTTAAATATATTATTAAATTATAAATTAAAATTCTTCTCTTTCGAATTCTACATAGTCTATTTGATTAATAAAAAAAGAAAGAAAAAAAAAAGTAGTGAGAATAATTAAGCTATATAAATAAATCATTTTTTTAATCATAATTTTAGCAGAAATTAAATTAAATAGTAAGAATAAATTAAAATACAAAAGTTACAAATTAGTTTCATGTATAGAAGTAAAACAAAAAAAAAAAAAAAGAAAAGAGAGAGAGAGAGAAAAGGTTTAATAATGTTAATAATACTAGTTATTTGCAGATATTTCTTGGACATTTAAAATAGCTTACAAATTAAGCATTTTGAGGTGGTACAACTATGGTAAAAAAAAAAAAAATAATGAATCCTCAGGATTTAATATAGGTGTAGATTAATTAAGTATAATTGAAATATTCTGAGTTAAGAGGAGGAGAAGACCCAAAATAGTGTGCAAGAAATGGCCACATTATATTACTGTATAAATATAGGCTTGGTTTTCCTGTATCCATTATTAAAATTCTCAAACTACACCCCAGACTTAAGGACCAGAATTTATATGCTCTCTGTGTGAAGCTTTACTGAAATCTGAGACCAAAGAGAATCTGCCACCCCATTAATCGGGGAGTGGGGGAGACACACAGACACACACACACACAAAGAGAGAGAATGAAGTAATATGCAGCAATGAACTAACAGCCAATTGATGCTTGTGTGATATTAGCAGTTTCCATTTCCAAGAAGAAATTCTCTTCACGCATGAGAATAAAATAACAAGGTTGATGATTGAAACTTTAGAAAATAACAACATATCATGGGTGGAATGGAAGACAAGAGGAAAATCTATTCCTAAACAGGTTTTATTCAGAGACAAGCTTACACAATGGTAAACATACTGCTTTGATAATAAATACAAAATGCAGTGAGATAATGTATATTATTAGTATTAGCAGAGCAGTGGGGAAAAACTATAGTTGTAAAATAGTGTCAGACAGAACTGTGTAGTAATGAGAATAAAAGTTATTTTCTATAATGTAGCCCCAGAAATGAAATAGAGATAATGGGTTAGATATGGGAACTGTGCTATGTTTGTGATATGACTTACGTATGTCCTGGGCCTACATGGATTATATTACCAAACGGCAGCAATTGCAATTCTTTGTTCCTGTTTTCTCAATTTATTTGCTAAGCCTAAAGTAGATTGTTCATTAGCTCCAAACCAAGACTAATTATTTTATTAAAATCAATAATTAATATGACCTGTGCACACCCACATGTACACATACTTTCATTACCACCAACTGCTACATATGGACCAAAAATGTTTTGTTGGTTTTTCTTTATTTTGTGTGTATGCATCATTATCATCATCTTCATTTAATGTCTGTAGTCCATGCTGGCATGGGTTGGACAGTTTAACTGGAGTTGGCCAGCTGAAGGGATAGATGCCTGGGCTCCATGTTTATTTTGGCAAGATTTTTACAGCTGGGTGTCTATATGTATCAATGTGTATATGCACATACACACACACACAATTTAAATAAAACTGCTACTTAATATTTCTAAACCTGGTGAAAATATTAAAACAATTCTTTTTCAAATAAATATATCTTCTTACTGGTTTGCATTTGAAGCATTTGCGAACAATCTGAAGTTAGAATTTTTTATCATTAAAAACTATAAAAATAAACAACAAAGTCATAGTAAGTTTGCTTCGCAACCACAAGGTCCTAGGTTCAGTCCTACTGCATGGCACCTTGCGCAAATATCTTCTACTTTAGACTCAGGCTGACCAAAGCCTTGCCAGTGGATTTGGTTAGATAGAAACTGAAAGAAGCCTGTTGTATGTGTGTGTGTGTGTGTGTGTGTTTCTCATATCTTCATGTCTGTGTTTGTCCATCACCACTGCTTGACAACTGGTGTTGATGTGTTTACATCCCCATAACTTAGTAGTTTAGCAAAAGAGACCAACAGAATAAGCACCAGACTTTTAAAAAAATAAATATTGGGGTTGATTCATTTGACTATAATTCTTCAAAGTGGTGCCTCAGAATGGCTGGAGTCTAATGACCGAAACAAGTAAAAAAAAAATTTATTCAAGGGACAATCTACGTGGTCAATATCACTATGGAATGATATGACCTTGGATACTCCCTGAAGAATACCCCAAGGCTATACTGTTCCTTTCAGCCATTTCCAATTACTGCCATACTAGGTTCCCAACTTTTGGTAGTTTAGCTATTATGATACAACACTATTGTATTATTTTAACGCACACACACACACACACACACACACACACACACACACACACACACAAGAACTGGTTAAATCAGCTACATGGTATCAATCCTTGCAATTTTCACCTTGTGCTTACTTAAAAGAAAAATGTTTCCACACATTAACAAATGAATCGCTTTTGAATTATGCAATATAAATGTTACCCAAGTTATATTATAAAGGCACAAAATGCTATATTTCTATATATTTATTTATTTAAATTTAAACATGCCTCAAATCAAACTAAAAAGTTACATAGATAACTGAAATATTAGGAAAAAACCATTTTCCCCCCACTAGACTAGTAAAGCCTGAAAGATTTACCAAGTAGTACAACCCACCCAACACAATATTTTCAAGATCATGTTTCTAACAAAATCATGTTCATCCTGGCAGAGTAACGTACCACTAGTCCCTCTTAAAGATGACAGATGACTTGTACACTGACTTCGTTTTAAGTGGCAATGAGTTGCACACCACCACCCTCACTCTCAAATTAGTAACCATCTTCAATCCTGTGGCAAAATCAGGTCAAGACAACTGTAGAAGGAGACAGACGCAGTGGATGACCAAGGTGTTCTACTTGCCTCTCTACACTCCACAATGTATTAGAGTAATTTATTTAGTAATCTAGTTAAATTTAATATTAATTAGACTAAGCTAGTGTTCAGACCATAGTAGACCATTCTTACATGATATAAAAGGCCTAATTTTAATATTATTCAAGAGGCCACAGCTGTAAAAGATGCATCTCACAATGCTGTACAAGGAATTTCTGTCTCTCATAAGCTTTGGTAGATCCTCAATTTCAAATTAAAATTCAAACACACAACAGCAACTGAAATATGAACTCTTTAAATGAGACAGTTTGGCATCATAGAATGAGAAGTTGTGGTCTCAAAGTGTGTTTGGTACCAATAAGTTAATCTGGTATATATTTTTTGTTTGCAAAGTGACTTTCAGCTGTCTGTGCAGGTTACTAAACATTACTTGATTAGTGTTATATAGTTGTTTTTAGTAACACCTGATGATGTCCTGACCTTTATATGACCAACAAATAATTAAGTTGTCTACAATCAATAAATCATTAAACCCCAGAAGCATTTTCTAATAAATGAAGACGGGAATGTTCTAAGACATGAACAGAAAATAACAAGCAATTACTCATTGAAAAGAAATATGTGAAATAGCCTCACAGCAATTTTAAACATTATTTTCCATTTACTTGCTTTATTTCAAGTTTTCAATTTTAATTTGAAGGCACAGGGTTAAGGTTAATGGTTAACTTTAGAATGGATCTATTTTCCAGCCAGTTAGATTTTAGTTGCTTCGTCTAAATACATAGAACAATGTAAGACTGTTTGAAATTATGAGATATACACTAAGAGACTACTTCTAGATTTAATCTTCTAGTAAAACAAGAGTCTTTGAATAAATAATATTGGTTACATAGATCAGCGGTTCTTAAACTGACAGATATTGGTACCTCACCAAAATATTAGTGAAATTTTTTGGTCCTTCCCTCCTTCTTCTTTAATGAGAAGACATCTGGTTTGTGTCTACATCATTTTTAGTCAAGAAGTTTAAAAATCTTAAAAACCCTTGCAATTTTATTACACATAGCAATTTGTCCAGCCACTTTTCAATCCTCAAAAAGCTCCTACACCCTATGAAAACCTCTTGGGTAAGGTGACAAACAGATTAAAAGTTTTTAGATAAATCCTAATAGGAATGTATGTGAAACTACAAACAATACAAAACAGGAAAGCTAGCTCAATCAAAGAAGGTAAAAATATCTTGCTAAACCATTAACCCTTTTATTACCATATTTCTTCCTTTGTTTCAATTAATTTTGAAATTAATGAAGAATTTAATGAAATAAGCTCGTCACTATTAAGGTGATGTTTGGAACACAACATAAAAATTTAATGAGGAATCTTAATGTAGATCACTTTAAGACAGGGAAGTCTGTATTATAGAATCAGAGGTGGTCCTAGGTAGGTTGGTATCAAAAGGCTTAAGATCAATTAGAGCTCTTAATCTTAATTTCGGGATTAGTTGATACAGCTAACACCTCTCACCTACTGATTTTTGATATTTCTATCATAACATTTCTATATATTAACTCTTATGCCTGTAAAGCAGAATTAACAGTCTCAGCTACAATTAGGGTAGATAAAGAGAAAATTATTGGAGTGTATTCGCATGAAAGGTGGTACAAGCAAAAGCAAAGACTCAGTTTTTGGTATCGTAGCAGTAGAATTAAAGGTAACTAACTTAATCTCAGGAATAGATCAGTATGACAGCCCCTTAAAAAAAAAAAGCATGGCTGCGTGGTACCTTGGACAAGTGTCTTCTACAATAGCCTTGGACTGAGCAAAGCCTTGTAAATGGATTTGGTAAATGGAAACTGAAAGAAGCCTGTCATGTATAAATCTATACTATATATATAAAACAGAGATGTGTGTGTAATCGCTTTTCATGTGAAATCTACTTCACCAAATGCTTCCATACTTGTGATGCGTGAATAATTTGATCTTTGATAAATCTTAGGCTCTTCATTTGATTTTTTTAATTAAAAATAAATAATATTGCTTTATATTTAAGATTCACTTTTTTAAAAAGGTTCCTCAATGTCAACTTCCGGTATTGACGTAACAACGGCAAAAAACCTTCACTCTCTATTTTGTGTGTTCGTGTGTATGAGAGAGAGAGAGAGAGTAAATACTACATACATACCGCTCTCTCACTCTGTCTCACACACATACACATGCACACACACACACACACCCCTTGACTCACTCACACTCTGTCTCTTACAAACACACATACATAAATGTATACAAGCATATTTACAAAGACACACGGGTGTATGCGCGCACGTGCGTGTTTGTAAGAGACAGAGTGTGAGTGAGTCAAGGGCTGTGTTGTCATATGCATACATCCAAAGATGTATGTATATTTATGCATGTACGTATACATGACAACAAACCTCTCTCTCTCACTCTCACACTGTCTCTTACAAACACACACATACATAAATGTATATAAACATATTTACAAAGACACACGTGTGTATGCGCGCGCGTGCTCTGGTATTGACGTAACAACGGCAAAAAAGCTTCACTCTCTATTTTGTGTGTGACTGTGTGTGTTCGTGTGTATGAGAGAGAGAGAGAGTAAATACTACATATACACCGCTCTCTCACTCTGTCTCACATACATACACATGCACACCCCTTGACTCACTCACACTCTGTCTCTTACAAACACACACATACATAAATGTATACAAACATATTTACAAAGACACACGTGTGTATGTGCGCGTGGGGGGTTCCACAATTGTCATTTATTTCAATTACTCTTGTGAGGATATTCACGTAAATCATTTTTTTCATTTAATCCCCATTTTAATTTTCGTAAAAGTTTCCAAGTACCAATGAGGCTTTTTGGCACATCTTCAATTTTCCCCATTCATGAGAGGCGCCCAGCCATCATTCATCTGAGAGTCCATCTACAGAATGTCCTCTCAAATTTCTATACAGCATATTTTGCCTTTTTTTCTTCAAGTATATAAGCAATAATTTCATTCCCGAGCAACGCCAGGTGCCTCTGCTAGTATATATATATATATATATATATACATATGTGTGTGTGTGTATATATATATATATATATATATATATATATATATATATATATATAGTTGTGAGTGTCTTTGTCTGTGTTTGTCATCCCACCATCACCTGACAATTAATGTTGGTGCATTTACATCCCCGTAGCTTAGCAGTTCAGCAAAAGAGCCTGATAGAATAAGTACTAGGCTTATGAAGAATAAGTCCTGGTGTTGATTTCTTCAACTAAAACCCTTTAAGGCAGTGATCCAGCATGGCTGCAGTCAAATGACTGAAACATGTAAAAGAAATAATGATAGATGTAATGTTGAGCATGACATAACAGAGCAACCAGAAAAGTTTGTCAATCTCAAATCTAACATGGTTAGGTGGTGTTTAATTCTTGGTTAATTCCTGATGCAAAGGTCTTCCAGTTATGTGACAATCTTTTTATTTTTATTTTTTAGACATGACATTGTTCAACATGTCTTTTTCTTAAGATGACAGGTTTTGGTGAGAGAATTCAGCAGCTATTTCTAGCAGATTGGGCAGCTACATAAAACCTATCATTGGTAGTAATTTGTGTAGTCATGTACATTGTTGCCAACAACAAAGAGCTTCTTTTTAATATTACATTAAGTGTTATTTTATCATTGTAATAATTTATGAGACAGGGAGGAAGAGTCCATAAACAGCATCACATAAGTGAACTTCATTAGAGCTAAGTAGACTTGCTGATCAATAACTATAAAGAATACAAAAAGTGAAGCTACCTTACAGGGTTTAGAGACCAAGTTGGATAATAAATAGAAGTGTCAGTTACAATCTGAAAAGACTTCTTTTTCTGTTTGGCAGAAACTAAGAAGATAAAGAGAAATAAATACTTGAATTCATACAGTTGCATAGTAACAGAGGTCAATGAATTTTATATTCTAGCTTACTTTTAATCTAATTTAATATACTGGCCTTCTTTATTACTAATTAACTTTATTGCACTGGTATATATTTAAGACATAGAGAGAAAACAACAATGCGACATAAACTTTATGCCAAAAGACAAAATAGACTTTCCAGTTATTACAGTGTTTGGTGGTGAAGTGGTTAAGTTACTTGAGTGTAAGCAAAAATCATAAGATCAAATCCTACCCATTGTAAAATTTTTCAAGCAGTCAAGAATGCTGATAGGTAAGAGAAAGAACGGTCAGCTAGCCTTAACAAATGATATCCATCTGCCATGTGCTTTCACACAAAAGGATCAAGTTGTAGAATAATGTATTGTACATTAATCCTTTAGCATTCAGAATACTCAGTCAAATGTAATGCTTATCTTTCTACATTGTTTTCTCATAGCTTTGGGATTTTGATATGATTGTATACTTTTTAAAATGACATTGTAGTGTAGGTGTAAGAGACTGGATCTTGACAGTTTGAACCCAAAACATGTAGAATATTTGGCCAATTTGAATGCTAAATGGTTAACACAAAAAAAAAAATATATATATATATAAATTACAAAAACCAGAACAACAAAATGTTGTTGAATATAATTTGAATTGTAATCCTATTTACACAGTTCCCATAAGCAAACAATGAAATTAAAATGTCCAAAGAGATAAAAGTTGTTATTAGTATGCTTTGAACAAAAGGAAAATGTTATCATGGCTAAAGAGTGGTTTATTATTTAGTTGTCATTTTCAAAAATCAAAGCTTTATTCATTCAAGAAATTGAGAGAGAATAGCTAAAAATGCCTTGAAAGAAATTACAATCAAACACATAATTTTGCTAATTATGATTTTTATTTTATTGCACTTCTTTCTAAAATCACAATTTGCTCATTCTTCAAGCCTTTCAAAAATGGAGGAAGGGTGGTTGAAAAAAAAAAAAAAAAAATCAATTATCAATGAACAATTATTCTAATAATTTATTAAATAATCTTGATAACAAAGTGCACTACAAAAGTTCAACAAAGAAAACTGATCCCAAAGTGGATATGCTGAGTTAGAGGGGTATCACACAATGTTTTTAACGAAAACGACATGACGAAAGTGGAATAGAATCAAGCAATGAGATAATATACACTTTATTAAAGATAACACGCTTAACTGATAGCATCTGCTAGAATGACATACTAGGTTAGTAGAGGAGAGAGAAAGAGAGAAAGAGTAAAACTTACTGCTTGCTATTTTTGCTGCAAGTAAAACCAAGCAACTAATTAGAAAACATTCAGATTCAGATTTATAATAAAAAATTTGTCCTGTCAAAATTTTAACACATATTTTTGTTAAAGTATATTGTAACAATTTGGTGAACCTTGGTAAAACTATTGCAATAGTGTCCCTATCTTGTGTAGGTGGAAATATTTCCAGATGACTCTTGGTAGATATTGAAAAGATGAAAAAAAAAAAAAAAAAGAAAAGAAAATTTGATGTATCTAATATAATGGTTAGGTAAATGTTTCAATTTAAAGAATAATTCCAGAAATACTTATATAGAATATGGATGTGAGGATTCTAACAGTAATTTTTTAGAATTTAGTATTAAATAAGATATTATGGACCAAGATACATGACATACCCAATCAAACCATCGTTATATATACTTATATATAAGGCAGTCTGATGATGACCTAACTGGCTGAACAGCTGAAACTTTGAAGTCACTATCAATAATATTCTTGTACTCTACAAAAGTATAGAGTAACTCATCAGATTAATGTAAAATTGTTTTTATTATAACATAAAATGAAGCATTAATTAATTAATATTTTTATATGTATGTATATGTAAATGTCAACCACTGAAAGTGAGTGCTCAACACTGCATTGATGGATATAATTTCTTTATTTGTGAATTAAGGCTACCATTGGTTTCATGTTAAGAAAAGTAGAAAAATATCCTTGTGTCTTAACAATTTTTCAAGCTGATAAATTATATATACACACACACACATACACACAGAAAGAGAGAGAGACAATAAATGTGTGTTTCACTAAGTTTGTATAACTTGGAGAGAAGATAAAGGGATCATGGGATCTCATCACAGCATATAAACTTATTCAAAACCATGAAATTCACTGTCATTTTTGCCAATGCAGATTAAGGCCAGTTCATTTGGACTCTTTCACATGGCACACATACACACACACAAACACACAAGTTCTAGTTGACAGCTTTTGTTACTAAGGAGATGTAATTAGTAAGGGAGGAGGTTACTTCAAAAGTATAGTGGCCAGAATAAGGAGAAAGATTGGCATAGCAGTATCACTATAAGGTACTACAAAAGCAAAGGAGATGCCTTAGAGAGAAGCAATTATAGAGGAATCAAATTACTGGATCAGATTATGAAAGTCAAGAAAGAGTCATAGCTCAATTGGCCCATGATAGGGTAGAAGTAGATGAAATGCAGCTAGGTTTCCTGTCCAGTAAAGGTACCACGGATGCAATCTTCCTAGTGAAGCAACTGCAACAGAAATACTTGGCTAATAGTAAATCATTATTCCAGGCTCTTGTTGATTTGGAGGTGTTTGACAGGATACCACATACAGTAATCTGGTCATTAATGAAGCTGGATGTTGGCATATGGCTTGTGAGAGCTGTACAAGCCATGTACAAAAATGCAATAAGTGAAAGTCAACAACTTCTATGGTGAATTTAGCAAAATGGTTGCAGTCCATCAAAGTTCAGTTTTGAGTCTCCTCCCATTCATAATAGTCCTACAGGCCATCACAGAACAGTTTAAGACCAATTATCTATGGGAACTCCAATGTGCTAATGATCTAGTTCTCATAGCAAAATCTATAGAAGAATTAGAAATGAAATTTCGGGCATGGAAACAAAGCCTAGAATAGAGAGGTCTTAAAATACATTTAGTAAAGACAAAGGTTTTAAAATGTAGGAAAGGAGACAGGAAGCTAGTACATTGTGAAACAGCTTTATTCAATATGTAGAAAAGGGGAAGTTATAAATTTGATACACTGTACCCATGTAAGCTATGGACAAAAGAGATGTAACAGAATCTCAGGCAGACTAGCAGAGAACATAAGCTTCATATACGATAGACACACTGGAGCAGTACATACTATGAACACACCAGAAATAGACTTCCTTGAATGCCTGGATGGCTCACTAAAATTAGTTGATAGCTTTTGTTACTAAGGAGATGTAATTAGTAAGGGAGGAAGTTACTCCAAAAGTATAGTAAGGACAGGTCGGAGAAAGATCAGCGAGAAACTACTGCTGCTAGCAACAAATGTGAAAGGTAGATTGTAATAATGCATGTGTTAGAACTGCAATGCTGCATGGTTCTGAGACATGAGTTTTGAACACAAAGGACATTAGAAGTCTTGGGAAAAAAAACCAAGCAAGCCTGCTCTGTTGGATGTGCAATGTGAGTGTGCATGAAAGACATAGTATAGAAGTGATGTATGAAAAAATGGGCATAAGAAGTGTCACATGTAGTGTGCAGGAAAGAAGATTGTGCTGGTATGGACAATGTATGGATAAGGACAGTTGCATAAAGATGTGCCAATCACTTAATGTGGTTAGAGCTTATGGAATAGTGAAGCTAAGGGAGTCGAGGGATGAAATGGTGAACACTAACATCAGGACCCAGAACCTCACAGTAGATTTGACAAAGGACTAGGATGACTGGAAATACTTGGTTCAAGAAGACCTGTCCACCTCAGCGAAACCAATTTTTAGAAGCAATGTCTATATATATATATATATACATAGACATAAGGGCACCTTGTAGAATCTTCTTGTCATATCACGCCACTTCCACCCATTATCTCTCTCACTGTAGCTCTCCCTTGATACCACTGTTTTCCTTGCAAATGTTGTCTCCACTCACATGTTACATTGATCATCCTCTGCCCTCTCCACTGAACCATCAAGTTATCTCCTCATGCACTACGCCTGTTTCTTTCTTCAACTGTATCACCTTTACTTACTGCTCTTCCCCACCCCAACTCTCCAACTTTTGGATTATTGGTTATCCCCTGCTCCCCACATCCACCTTTCAACCTTTCCCAATCTTTACAGTTGTTGCCTATCTCTCCTCCCCAATCTCTTGCTTCTGCACATCCCAACCTATCTACACTCCTAGTTCCTGTATCCCCACCCATTTTTACTTACCACATACCTAGAGAGACCATCTACACACCTCATCACCACTATTTATATTTATCTCTCTGCAGCCCCTACTGATCATTCTCATCCCCTTTTCTACATGGAGTAGCTATGTAAATCTTCTAGAGAACCCCTGCTCTTCCTCTTCACCCTGCCTCATATTTTGACCTCTTGCCCCTAGCATAAAGCAGAACTCTACCTATTCTTGTGCACCAAATACACTCTGTAAAGTGGTTGGTGTTAGGACAAGCATTCAGCTGTGGAAACTATGGTAAAACAACACCGGATGCAATGCAGTTTTAGGACCTGTCAGATCCTTTCAAACTATCTATCCAAGTTCACAATGAACAAGGATGTTCATTGTGAACTTGGATGGATGTTGATGACAATACATACACATACATGCATGTGTATTTTTGTATATACATACACAGTCATCATCATCATCATAATTTTTTTAATGTCCTTTTTTTTCCATGCCTGCATGAATTAGATGAATCTTCTGCAAGTAGTATCACACCACTGGCTGTAACCTCTTGTCAGCCATTTTGTCAAGCTCAGTTTCAAGTAGTCAGCTTTCATTTCTTTCCATATCTGCCTCTTACAAGAGTTTCTTCCACTTAGCTCACTTGACAATTCTTTATCCGACTGTTATCCCCCATGTACATCATAGCTCTCAACCAACACAGTCTCTTACACACTAATCTCAGTTTTTCTCTCAACTCAAGTGGTATTTTAGTTGTTCATTCACACTCACTAGAGAATATGCATCTCTTTTTTTTTTTTTTTTTCTGGCCTTCACACATTCTCCTCCACATTAAATGCTTAGGTTTCACTACCATGCAAAAAGGAAGTATTCACTACCCCTCACTCAAACAGAGAACCCCTTTGCTGCTAATAAAAGTAACAATTCTCAAAACTTTAATCCAGTTGTAACTGACTGTCCTATATTCAGAATAACCACCTCCTTTATTAATTAACCTTTTAAACCAGTCATATCCATCCTAAATGTTGTACCTGTTTCATGTTCAAACTGACCAAATTTGGTATCTCACACTTATCCTACAATGTCATTCTAAAAAATTCTTTTTTTTGCTGTATTGTGTATTTGTTTCTTTTTTGCATGTTATTTTTTATTATTGATCTTCTATATAAATGAAGCTATATCTCTTAATTTGCTGCTTTCCTTTACATGAACAGAGAAGACACCTTGTGTAACAGTCATTATTTTAACGAGTTATAACCAATTATCACCCGAAGAGATACAGCTGCACCAATGGATGCTCCTGAACCATGAGTTAAGTATCCCACCTGTAAGGGATCAATGCTAGATGGTTGAAACAATTGTAGTGATTAATAAATATTCTTGTATCTTCCATCTCTCTCATTAACCAACCAAACACACACACACACACACACACATATATATATATGTACATATATATATATACACACACACATATATATAATGACTCCTTTACCTATGAGTCAAATACAACAATCTCTAATTCATTCTTCGAACCAGTCTTCATTATATGATTAATCAACAATGGCATTTGAAATTTGCCAGTGATTTATAGATTTTGTATTATTGATATAATATTCAATGCATTGACTGCATAACCATTATCTAACTCACTGTTATCTGATCTGCTGCAACAACCAAAAAAAAAAAGAAAAGATAAAAAATATATTACAAGTAAGTTTCATATGAAAGTACTGCATTCCTTTAGCAAGGGACATTCCCTACCTAGCTCTTCAATAGTGCTTGTACAAGTGTTACAGTAATCTCAATGTCACTTGGACACCCCCCCCCCCCCACCACCACAGTTGCTCAAAGTCTAAAACAATCATTATAGGAAGAGAACATAGAGACTCTATGGTCTTTTGAAACCAGATACAACATTCTAATAAGTTAAATGGTTTATTTTCTGCAGAAAGCATTGGTGCTGGTGCCACATGAAGAGCAATGGTGATAGTGCCACGTAAAATGCACCCAGTACTCTGTGTAAAATGGTGTTAAGAAGGGCATCCAGCTGTAGAAACCAAGCTAAAACAGACAATTGGACTTGGTGCAGCACCTGGCCATGCCAGCTTCTGTCAAACTGTTCATCATAGAAAATGGACATTAAATGATGATGAAGAATGGACATATCTCACTGTCTTCAGCAGTGGTTCTCAACCTATGCCAACTCAGGGCCTCACCTAGTGCACTAAATAATATTTCACGACTATCTCTCCACCAAACCCTCCTTTTTTTGTTCTTTTTGTCTTTGTAGAAGAGAAAAAAGAAAAGATTATTTATACTACTCTAACTATCATGTGATTCCTTTTAGATGCTTGTGTGAAAATAACTAGAGAAAGCAGTGACTTATATAATGAAATTATAATGGTCAGTCAGGTTTCCTGCTCAATGCTATAACTATGTCCTATTTATACTTTTCAATCTTGACAAAGATCTCTGAAAATTCATTAAAATTTAAATATTTCTTGTGGTTTAGGTATTATATTTGTAAGAAAAATCCTAACCCCATTCTGAACACCTAGTGCCCTATATATTAGTTTCTTGACATTTGCAGCCCTAATGCAATGAGCTCACAAAATACTTGCATCCAAAAGAGAACTTTACCAATTACATAACATAGTGTCATCAACATCTATCATTCATTCAGCTTTTGGGTTTCTTGCATGGCTTAATTCTAATGCCAAATCATTCACACGAAGAAAATTATATGTAGTTCAGCTAATGAGAGAACCACTAAGTGGTCACCCAACATGCTAGTAATTGCAGCCCAATCACAACTAGTATCTTAAAAAAAAAACAAAAACAAAAACAGTAATACACATTTAACAATTAATTCAATCCAGGATACCAATGTTACAGGCAATATGATTAGTGAAGTTCAACTAAACTACAGTCTTTAGCAAAGAAATATACTTTTCTATTTATGAAAGAAATATACTTTTCTATGTATGAGCTCTCCACATGACTTATGTCTAATTTGAACTTTTGAGAACTAATGTTTGTAAGAAAGACATGTAGGCAGGGAGTAAGTTTTAGAAAGTTGTAGTTCTGCAGAGAACACAATTAGAGGAAGTGCTTCAAGCAAGAAGAGGTTGAAAAAAGACAGGTGTAATGGAGTGTTGTGAATAAGCTTGTTTGTTTGAAAAGCTGGAACCTCTTTGAGTAAGTATCAGTTTGTTTACTTGCACAAATCCTTGTACAGACCACTTTGCATCTCTGTTTTATTTGTCTGTGGAGAAATCTATAGAAGACGGATTTCAATAGATTTCTCCTCCACAGATAAATAAAACAGAAATGCAAAGTTGTCTGTACAAGGATTTGTGCAAGTAAACAAACTAATACTTACTCAAAAAGTCCAGCTTTTCAAACAAACATCCACAGATGATACTATTAAACGTTGCTCTCAGTCATACACACACACATACATTCACTGATACACATGCATGTGTACACAGAAACACACATACTGAAATACAGGTGGGCTGTGTTGTGCAGTTCAGTGGTCTACTTCCTAACCATGTGGGTTTGGGTTCAGTCCCACTGCACAGCACATTGAGTAAGTGTCAACCACTGGAGGACCATGCTGACCAAAGCCTTACGAATAGATTTGATGGGTGGAATCTGAAAGAATCCCATCATCATCATTATCATTGTCGTTATTTCATGTCAGTTTTCCATGTCAAGCATGGATTGAATGATTGGACAAGATCTGTTAAGCTGTAGGGTTGCACTGAGCTCCAGTGTCTGTTTCGGCATGTTGGATACCCGTCCTATCAAAGTGAGTGTGTGTGTGTATGTGCGCACGCGCGCATATGCATGTGTGTGCGTTGATATTAAATTTGTAACCAAAGATATAATGACATGTTTAATAAACATACAGGTTAGCAATTAATGTTGCAGGATTTTAGGCCCAACAAAGCACATGCAATATCAGTTTTATCCACCTTATTGGCATGACCCGGAGACAAGCCTCAATGAGATATCTTGTGTCAATAAAGACTTCAGGCTCTGAAGTGTGAGAGCATTATGATTTACTGCTAGTACATGAAGAACTCATAAATGACTAAGACCACTCTCTCCCCAGTAGGTTTTATATTCATAATATAAACCTACACTAAAGCTACAAGAAAGCTTAGGAAGGCACCAACAAGAGACCTAATAGTTGGATACTTATTGAATGTAGAGAGTTTCTTTAAGAATAACCAAAAGGCACCACACTCCAAATGCTTTTTATGACATATTCAACACTAATCTGAAGTTTCTAAGTTTCTATATTATATATATATAGGCACAGAGAGAGAGAGAGAGAGAGACACACTCACATGTACATAGACAGACAAACATACATACATACACACAGGCATATACATACGCACATACATATATACAATCAAATATGCTAAGTCCAACCCATGCTAGCATGGAAAGCAGACGTTAAACGATGATGATGATATATATATATATATATAAAGTTCATGTTCTCTTAAATGAAGGGAAGAAAATGAAGAGTTAAATGTTAATAATTATTTATTATTAAAAAATTGGTAATCTTTACTTCTTAAAGCTGTTTCCATTAGTGCCCAATGGGTAAATTGAAAATAATTGTGCTCTAAATTTGCATTTATATGTTATGAGCATAACTTCATCAGAGCATAACTTCAACATTACAATATTACATTTCAGCCTATCTGTTCAGTCTGCTTGCATGAACGGATAGGTCAGAATGTGATATTGTAATGTATATCTTTTTCTCTGATGAAGTTATGCTCATAACATATAAATGTAAATTTAGAGCACAATTATTTTTAATTTACCTATTAGGCATTAATGGAAATGGCTGTAAGAAGTAAAGATTACCAATTTTTTAATAATAAGTAATTATTAACTTTTAACTCTCCATTTTCTTTCCTTCAATTAAATGAACATGAATTATATGCTTAATATATACCTATAAATTTAAGGAAATTTCATTTCCCAAAAATACTAGGTATAGATCCAGTGTTTCATTGGATGTCACCATCCTTTTATGAGGCTAACATATCATCTAAGCAACTTTTATATATATATATATATATATATATATATATATATATATATATATATATATATTGTCAAGAAGATCTTAAATCATTTTGGTTTAAGATCTGGAATGAAAGGGATTTCAGTCAGGATGTACCATGGCTAGATATAATCAAGAAGGAATACTAGATTAAAATCACCAGTAAAATTTACAAGATCAACTTTGAAAACTTTCACTAAAGCTATGAGAAAGCTTGAGAAGGCACTAAGAAGAGATCCAATAGTTGGATACTGATAGGAATGGAGGAATTTCAACCATGTTTCGTGGTCTGCTACCACAACAGTTCCTTTATAGGATCCAGTTAGCTGAAGACATCATCAGGAGGAACCACGTCCGGTTTCGGCCCCTACTCCTCTACCGTTTTGACGTGGTGGGGCCCCTCCTTTCGGAGGTGTCTTCAGCTCTGGTGTTGGGTGCATGTCTTCTTTCTTCTATTCCCTGGCCTCTTCGATGCAGCATCAACGAGTGTCAGTGTCCGACTGATCGTCCTGTCAAGTTCCCCTTTTTATATCTGCTGCTAGGCTCCAGCAGGCAGCCCCAGCTAGTTGTCACGTGACACTGTCTAAATTTCCCGCTGCTAGGGTCCAGTAGGCAGCACCAGCAAGTTGTCACATGACACTGTCTAAACTTCCCGCTGCTAGGCTCCAGCAAGTAGCTCCAGCAAGTTGTCACATGACACTGTCTGAACTTTAACTGACAATGGAGGGCGCGAAGCCACTTCACTGTCAGCCTGTCTCACCTAGACTTGTTATGACTTTCAAGCCATATTCGGTCTTCCCGCTTCAGCCATATATAGAAGCTGGCTTTTTCGACTGCCTCCTGTATCCTCCTTATCAGTTTTCTAAGTTCCGAGTTTGAAAACGCAAATCTTCTCTTGAATAGCGTTGTCATTTTTCTTTCAATGAAGCCTCTAGCCCCCACTGCCAGATGGTAGTACTCGACAGTCCATCCCTGTTCTCTGCACTCTTCGATTAATTTTTCATATCTCTTCTCCTTTCGTTTCTCTGCATTGTCGATGTTTTCTTCCCATGGTACTGTCAGTTCTAGCAAGATTCCTATTCTCTGTTCTGTGTCCCATATGACTAAGTCTGGTCTTTTTGTTGTTTTTATAAGTGGAAAAATTGCTAGACTTCCCAAATCCGTGGCCAGCTCCCAGTATCCCTTCCATCTTTCGTCTATCTCATATATTTTATTTGGAGGCCTGATCTTATGTCCTTTTCCCTCCTTCTGGAAGTATATTTTCCTGCGCTTTTCCACTTTGGGGTACTCTCCTCTGTTGTATTGATGTTCTACAAAAAGTGACTTGATATATATTAAAAGAACTATGGAAGGCCAGATCAGCATAACATACTGACTTGCCATAGCACAGAGAAATCTTGCAACCAGGATTGAAAGCACTAGCTTGGCAGAAAACTAGAAGTCAATTACTTGTCTAAACATTTATGCATAAACCTTACACAAGCTGTCACAACCAATGCCTGCAAGACATTGTGTGTCCAACAAGATAGTAATGAATAGCTGACAGGTGGAAAGAAAGTAGTGTGGGGGAATGTACCAAACAGATTTCTTGTGATAGTAAGGATTTATTACAGAAAGGCATTGCTTCTTTCTCCCTTTCATGGATGTTGAAATCCTTGGAGTCAGTAAAAACACCCACTGCTTCAGATGTTGCCTCTGAAAGGCTCATGAAAAACTGGCCAACAATTTTCACACATGAAAGTGAGATGATTGTTTCCAAAGATTATAAATTTTTCAAAGAGAATAATTCAAGAAGATGGTATGTCTGCGTTACTGTATATTTTGGCACTAAATCCACTGTCTTTTCTTTTACAAAGATCCTCTGGTTATGTGTTAGGGTTTACAACAGTAAAGGATAATAATGTAAGCCTTAATTTCGTTGTAGATGATCTAAAGATCTATACTAGATATTTATAATGCTGAAAAACAGCTGAATCTGGTAACATTTTCAAGTGATAGCAGAAGAGGATTTGATAAAAAAAAACCCAAAAAACCCAGTTTATATCTGATACTTGAAAGCAGAAAATTTGCTTTCCAAACTCAAGACCTTTACATCATTGGTCTCCCTATATTCCCCTATTTCACTAATACTTGTACATGCTACAAAAACCTAGGTATTGATGAAAATATATCATAGAAAGGTACTGTGAACAAAGAATATTTATATCAGACTTCAAAAAAATAAAACAGTCAGGAGTCTTATAAGAAGGAAATGTCTCACAATACATTAACAATACCAGTAATGACACCAACATTTCAGATACTTGGTTTTCTATGGAGGAAATCCATTCCACAGATACTGAAGTCTGCAAGATCCTGACTTGAAGCTTTCAAGAAACAACGATACAGTTAGATTCTATCTCAAAAGAAAAGAGGCTTAAGTTAAGTCACTTTCACTCAGACAGCATCATCTAAACAAGGCAACAAAAATTCATCAATCAAGCATTCAAAAAAATGAAGAGAATAACATCCTGCAGGTCAATAAGACTGCAGTACTCACTTTGTGATGACCTATGAGAACTCAAATATGCAAGACCAACATGTCTCAGCAAAGATCTGGAAGAAAAACATTCTACATAACACAAAAAGGTTATGCATGGGTGCGTTTCTTACAAACTTGAAGAGAATGATAATGTTAATATTTCAGGTGACTCATAACTTACATTACATCATACCTTGAAGATTATGCTTTTGCAATCCAACAGAAGAAAAATATCTACAGAACATCTAAAATGAACAAAGGACATAAAGAAGCCATTAAAACACCAAGATCTGACCAAAAATGTTGATAATGTCACATTTCTGTGGAGGTAATATGCGATTAGCAGTCACCCATAATGTCTTTTAAGTACTACTTTCCAATGTGGCATCATGATATTAGCTAAATCAATATAAAATGTCGTCTGTAGGGAAAGATTGTCCTGGGAGAAATACAGATAATGCCTCTGCTACTGAATATATATCAATACAAAAAATATCAGAACATTCCTATCAAGCACAAATATAACCAGCCTGACAAAGTTGTTTGGGACAGAAAGGAAACAACCATGCAGGGCCACAGAGATTATCTGCCCAGTAGAGATGAATCTCTCTCTTTCAGGATCGGTGAGGAAGAAAAATAATTACAAACATTTACCTTGCAAAAATACATCTTAGATTTGTTAGTAATGCACTTGGATTTGTTGGTAAACATCTGAGGGGAATTATCAAAAAGCTAAGGTTTTCAAATGTTAGAATCTACAGTAGCAAGAGACATCAAAGTAACCCATAATCTTTGTTGATGATTTAAAAATCTACAGTGGAAATATTTACTATGCTGAGAATAGCTGGATTTAATAACATTTTAAGCTGATATTGTGATAGATTGGCTGAAAGGTTTTATTCATACTTGATAGATGGATACAGAAAAACTATTTCCTAACACCTTTACATCAATATGCTCAACCCCGTCCCCACTGCTCTCTGATTTATTTAGGTCCTGATCAGAATGTATAATATAATGTATAATTTTGTAGTAACTGCTGTGAAAACAGATGTAAGTTAGGACCAGTTTAGAAATGTAGCTTGAATAAGAATTAAATTGATTAAAGCAAATAAGAACAAAAGGTGTTACAATGAGAAGAAAATTAAGATTAATGATTTTAATAGGGTTCTTTGTTGGAGAAGAATTGGGAGGGAATGCTCAGTATTTCTTCTTGTGATACATCAAAAAAGCATTTTCTTTCACTGACTATTACCAGTCTACCAATTCTGGTGACCATCTCAAGACAAAGGTAGGGAAGAGAACCTAGAAAATTTTAGAAACTAAAGGGAAAAATATATTAATTGGTGGGAAATTTTTTTATTGAATTTTTTTTTAAAAGGATTTCGTTTTTAATGATTCAAATTAAAATATAATTCGGTGCTATATTTGAGTAAGCTCACTATAAAAATCTTGAAACATTGATATATATATACAAAGGCTGGCAGAACAGTAGCCTCATGTTTGATTACCAATGTAATACTAATGAATAACAAAGACAACCAAGAAACTATTAACAAAATAAGAATTACATTATAGACAATTGTATAGAATCAAATAAATTTTGGCATCGGTACAGCAGAGCAATTTATAATGGCCATAACTTATTAATTTAGAGTAGTTTAATTGTTACAAAACACTAAACTTAACCATTTTTCTTTTTTCTTTATTTTTAAGTATATTTCTCTTGAAACACATTGCCTTTGTTATTTGTTTACTTTACTCATTTAATGTCCATTGGTCATCATGGTTCAGATGAGATCTCCTTTGAGGTAGTATTTCCAGGTTGGATGTCCTTGCTATTGCCAACCTTTGTCCATTTTTCAAGTAAAGGATTTTTTAAATTTTACTGGTTTTCAAACAGCAATACAAAGAATGTAAACATTATATCACTGTTTCCTGCAAGCAGTGACAAGCAAAGCTGTGGAATGCCAACACATGCACGCACATGACAGGCCTCCACACAGTTTCCATCTACCAAATTTCACAATCTATCAGTCAACCTCCATAAAGTGCTACTCTTAGGAACTGAACACAGAACCACAGAGTCACAAAGCATTCTTCTTAACCAGACAGCCATGATGGTCTGTGCCAACATTTATTGCAGTTTGTATATTCATGAAACCCAGCAATATTTAGCCAGGTGTGTCACCTTCCCTAACAAAACAACAATAATGCAGGCTTCAATGTTAGTCACAAGGAACAAGGTTGTTTTCAGAAGAGAAACAAACTGAATCAATAACAATTTCTCACAGGTACTTATTTTATCATCTGCTCCATGAGGTATGAAATGTAAAATCTATCTGGGTGGGATCTAAAATCTGAATGCTGATAGAATAATAATATATATTTAAATAACATTAAATGCAACAGAGCTGGGTGGGGTTTTCTTTGATCCTTTTTTTACCAATCTCACCATTTTTTTTTCAATTACTTTTGAAAATAATGAAGAATTTAGTAAAATAACTTGTCATCATTAAGGTAGATTTGAAATATAAATTAACATGTAATCTTTTCAAAAGGTCTTAATTTAACAGGAAATTTGTCTCTTAGAACAGGAGTGGTTTCAAGTGGTTTGAAATCAAACGAGTTAAAAGATATATGTAACTATTAGAAAATGTATAAGTGCCACTAAATACTTATACTAATTCACATGGCTCCAGATGTGTGAATGACTAGAGATATGGTTAGAGTTACACACGGCAGAACTGAGGCCTATAATTTAGAAAAAAAAATAATAAAGTCTTTTTTTTATCAAAGATTAGCTGGATTAAGCCTGGGTTGGATCTGAAACAATAAAATCAATTTAGTGTGAGCAGTCTCATTTTGATTTTAAATGTTCCTTCTCTGATTGTTAACAACATCAGTTACAGCTCATCATAATCATTGTTTAATGTCCGCTTTCCATGCTGGCATAGGTTGGACGGGTTTGACTGAGGACAGGCTCCAATCTGATCTGGCAAGGTTTCTACAGCTCGATGTCCTTCCTAACGCCAACCACTCCAAACATAGTGGATGCTTTTTACATGCCACCAGCATGTGGGCCAGTCAGGTGGTACTGGCATCAACCACGCATGAATGGTGCTTTTTGCGTGCCACCAGCACAGGAGCCAGTCAGACAGCACTGGTATTGACCACACTGAAATGGTGCATTCTGCATGCCACTGGCATAGGAGCAAGTCAGGCAGCACTGGCAATGACAATGTGAGAAAATGTCTCTTCTTCTTCTAAAGTTTGCTCACTTTTGCTCATTTTTAGAAGAAAGTTAGTTTAAGTCTTGATCATGTCAATGATATGTAACTCACCGACCAACAGGCCTTTTGTTTTTGTCAACATACACTACAACATTTGCATCTCAAAACTCAAATTGCTATAATTTAAAATCAAGAAAATATCCTGAAATTCTTTAATGGTTATTAAATACTAAAAGACAAGAATAAAGAGTGAAAAATAGTGCAAAACTGTTTAACTTTTTTGATGCTAGCCCACCTGAAACTGCCCATGGTCCTTTGATACAAACTTCCTGGTTTGTATAAAAACATTCCATAAAAATTTCATGTGAATTTATGTTCTGGATAGTAGCATAATACTGACAATGTTATTTTGATAAATTCTTGGTTATTTTCAAAATTAATTGTAATATAGTCAGTGTATTTCACTACAAATATGGTAACAAAAAGATAAAAATAGTGTTTAGGGAGGAAGACAAAAAAAGACATAGAATATATATAACAACTAAGTAGCTAGTTAGAAAATCTCTATAAGAGATGATGGTAGTAACTATACTGAGAAGTAATGTTTTTTATTACCATTTCAATATGGCTGTTCTATAGGAATCAATGTTACTACTGCTTTTAACCCCAGGAAGAACCTCCTCCAGCTGGTTATTGGTGCAATCTGCACCTGATTTATATATTGCAAGCAGGGGAGTGAATCCCTACCATCTTCTAGGAGATAATGGGATCACCATACATACATATATATATATATATATGTGTGTGTAAATATGCAGTAACAAGACTCTTTGGTAAGTAATCAATTTGTAAGGAAATAGGCAGAAACTAAAGACATGTGCTGTTGGAAACAAGGGTTACCAAGAAAAACTAAAGGAAGAGAAAAAATAAGCAAAAGTTTGCTTCGCAACCATATTCTGCATTTGATTAGTGTTGCATCTTGGAGCTCTGAGTGGAATTTTGCAAACAGAAACCATGTGGAATGCAGTTGTGTGTATGAACATAAGTGTAAAGATATTCACTTGCTTCAGTCTTTGAACTGCAGTCATGCTTAGACAGTGCTTGAAAGGTTTTAGTCAAACAAATTACCCCAGTATTTATTCTATTGGTCTCTTATGCCAAACCTCTAAGTTATGGGGACATAAACAAATCAGAATTGGTTGTCAACATTGATGAGGGACAAAATAAAGTCACACACATACATATGGTTATATATATATACATATATATATATATATATATATATATATATATACACAACAGGCTTCTTTCAGTTTTGGTCGACCTAATTCACTCACAAGGCCTGAGGCTATATAAGTAGAAGACACTTGCCCGAGGTGTCACACAATAGGACTGAACCCAGAACCATGTGGTTGAGAAGCAAACTTCCAACCACAGCCACATCTGCACACAGAAATTTTGGAGTGATGTCTTGCATGCTGGAAGACCACTGGGAGTGGAGTAACCCTCAGCCTTAGTTAAAACATGTCGCTAAGAGAAGGTCACTCTGTGGTCAGACACATCTATGAGTTGATGGCCATCACATACATATAAAACACACATGCACAGTTATATATTTATGATATATATTGCTGAAAGATGTAGACAATGATGAGAAAACTAATGAAACAATATTTTCAAACACATCACTTAAGAGATATTTGTTCTGCCTGAATTTGCAGAGGTAATCCCTTACCCCTCTCTCTTTCATAAATATGGAGAACTACCGATTGACCCAATCAAAATTAATAGCCAACAATGCTTTTGTGCACAAATATGCAATATACAATATACAATAAATAAATTTGCTAATAAAATTAATAAATTTTCCAACTTGTATAACTGAACAGTTTACTATGCTGTTTTTACATGAATTTTTACAGAGTTCTCTAGCAAATAAGAGTTAAGAAATACAATATATATATATATATATATATATATATATATATATATATATATTTATTCTATTTACATTTTTCTTTTCCTTTTTTTTTTTTCCTTTGAAAAAGAAGATTCTAATGAAAATTAAGACTGAATATTTTTACATTTACGAGATCTCTGAAGCATAAATGAATAATACCTCCATGTGTAATTTATATAATCATTCAACCATAAAAGAGAATTTCTTGTCACAATCACTGTCAAAACTGAATGAGCGTAACTCGATTGACATTCAGAAATATGGAAGTTATAGCAAAAATTTTAATTAACAGGTGAGAAACAATCCTGCATTTAGTGTTGCTTTATTAAATGAGAGGTATAATAAGGTCAAAGTAAATGTGAGTGACTAATAGTGAATAATTTAAAAGAAAATATAGACAAAACTCATCAAACAGTTAAAAATATTATTAACCAGATCAGCAACTCTTTCAAGAAAATGACTGGTTTGGGGGAGGGGGTTATTTTAGAGAGAAGTCAGTGATACTTTTGTTGAAGTAAAACTATAGTTATTTTTAATGTTCAATAAATAAGGCCAAAATGGTCTAACAGATGAGTGTCTGTTAGGGGGTGCTGACAGAATCAGCTGAGCTAGAATTCACTGAATGTCCACAATAAAAGTTTCAACAGTTATATATATACTTGCCAAATATTCAGTTATTACCAACTTACTAACCAAATTCTGAACAATTTTCTTAACTCACCTGAAAAAAAGACAAAAAAAAATATATTAAAGATAAACACCAGTTTAATGAAATTTAGTGAAAAAGACAGGATACTACAAATTCAAATATTATGTGAAGCCTAAAATATAATTTCACAGATAATAAGAAAATTATTACTGTATATGATGGCATCTTAGATGTATCCCAATTTTAGCAGTGCACATTACAAAAAAAATTTTTTAGTGTAACGAAACTTTATGGAAAGCCTAACTTTGCATATAAGGCCTTTTTCTGAGACATTTTTTTCCTCAAAAAAAGGAATGCATCTCATTTGCCATCAAATATAGTAACTGTCAACAGATACCAAAAGAGAAAAGCAGCACCTATTGATATCTGGAGGGCATCAAAGACAAATGAAAGAGATGAAAACCCACATTGTATGAGTTATCTTCAGAACACAGACCTTGTCTGATTGCATGCAAGACTATCTAGGGCAGGTGTCATCAAACTTTTTAGACCATCGACCCTTTCATGGAATCCTTGACCCCACTCATCAACCTCCAGGCATATACAAGAAAATAAATAAATCATCATCATTTAACGTCCACTTTGCATGCTAGCATGGGTTGGACGATTTGACTGAGGACTGGTGAAACCAGATGGCTACACCAGGCTCCAATCTGATTTGGCAGAGTTTCTACAGCTGGATGCCCTTCCTAATGCCAACCACTCAGAGAGTGTAGTGGGTGCTTTTACGTGCCACCGGCACGAAGGCCAGTCAGGCGGTACTGGCAACAGCCACGCTCAAAATGGTGTATTTTATGTGCCACCCGCACAAGAGCCAGTCCAGGGGCACTGGCAACGATCTCGCTTGAAAGTCCTTGCACATGCCGCGGGCACATGTGCCAGAAAGGCGATGATGGGCACAGGTGCCATCTCGATTTCGATTTCACTTGCCCCAATAAGTCTTCGCAAGCTGAGTTTCGTGTCCAATGAAAGGAGACGATGTTGGCATGGGTGCCAGTCGTCGAATTTAACTCAATTTCGATTTCACTTGCCTCAACAGGTCTTCGCAAGTGGAGTTTAGTGTCCAATGAAGGAAGGTACGCCTAAGTGGACTGGCTGAGACCTTAGAATTAGGTCTCACTTGGCTTGCCGGGTCTTCTCACACACAACATTTGGCATAGTTTCTACAGCTGGATGCCATTCCTATTGCATCTTTCTCCTTGAATAGTCCAACCAACTTCCAGGGGTTAATATCGACCACTTTGTAGACACCTGATCTAAGGTTTAGGTGATGGTTTGAAATACAGAAAAGGTTTAAGTATATTACACAGTCCATTCAGCAGGTATCTGCACAGTTTCTATCTACCCAAGTTTATTCAAAATATATAAACGCTTATCACCTACTCAGGATAATATATAAAAATTTTACTGAGTCTGAAGGAATGAAATTTCACTTCAACATGATTTGAATTCACAATGCAGAAAATCACATTTTCATAGAATATGGAATGAAAGAAGAGAAGCACCAAACAGAGATATTATTCTTTCAGCAAGCCAAAGATATTTAATAATTATTGAGCCTAAGATATTTAATAAAAAAAACCTGAATGTCACACAATAGTACTTTCGCTCCTCTTTACATATAGGCATAGCAAATGGGTTAGCATCATCAAGAGCATCTGGCTATAAAATACCTCAAAAAGTCCTGCCCAACCCCTGCCAGCATGGAAAAGAGACTGTAAAGACATTGATCATCATCATCATCATCATCATCGTTTAACGTCTGCTTTCCATGCTAGCAAGGGTTGGACGATTTGACTGAGGACTGGTGAACCAGGTGGTTACACCAGGCTCCAATCTGATTTGGCAGAGTTTCTACAGCTGGATGCCCTTCCTAACACCAACCACTCTGAGAGTGTAGTGGGTGCTTTTACGTGTCACCGGCACGAAGGCCAGTCAGGCTTTACTGGCAACGCTCAAAATGGTGTCTTTTACGTGCCACCTGCACGGGAGCCAGTCCAGCGGCACTGGCAACGATCTCGCTCGAATGTCCTTACACGTGCCACGGGCACAAGTGCCAGGGCACAGGTGCCATCACGATTGATCATCATCATCATCATCATCATCATCATCGTTTAACATCCGCTTTCCATGCTAGCATGGGTTGGATGATTTGACTGAGGACTGGTGAAACCAGATGGCAACACCAGGCTCCAATCTGATTTGGCAGAGTTTCTACAGCTGGATGCCCTTCCTAACGCCAACCACTCAGTGAGTGTAGTGGGTGCTTTTACGTGTCACCCGCACGAAGGCCAGTCAGGCGGTACTGGCAACAGCCACGCTCAAAATGGTGTATTTTATGTGCCACCCGCACAAGAGCCAGTCCAGGGGCACTGGCAACGATCTCGTTTGAAAATCCTTACACATGTCACGGGCACAAGTGCCAGAAAGGCGACGCTGGGCACAGGTGCTATCCCGATTTCGCTTTCGCTTGCCCCAATAAGTCTTCGCAAGCTGAGTTTCGTGTCCAATGAAGGAAACGACGTTGGCACGGGTGCCAGTCGTCGAATTTATTTCGATTTCATTTGCCTCAACAAGTCTTCGCAAGCGGAGTTTAGTGTCCAATGTAGAAAAGGTGCGCATAAGTGGGCTCCTGGCAGGGGCCTTGGATTTAGGTCTCACTTGACTTGCCGGGTCTTCTCATGCACAGCACATTTCCAAATGTCTTGGTCAGTAGTCATCGCCTCGGTGAGGCCCAATGTTCGAAGGTCTTGCCTCACCAACTCAGCCCAGGTCTTCCTGGGCCTACCTCTTCTACGGGTTCCCACAACTGTTAGGGTGTGGCACTTTTTCACGCAGCTATCCTCATCCATTCTCACCACATGTCCATACCAGCGCAATCGTCTCTCTTGCACACCACAACTGATGCTTCTTATGTTCAGCTTTTCTCTCAAGATACTTACACTCTGTCGGGTATGCACACTTACATTACACATCCAACGGAGCATACTGGTTTCATTTGTGGCTGTGCGGTAAGACACTTGCTTCTCAACCACATGGTACTGTGTTCAGTTCCACTGTGTGGCACCTTGGCTGAGTGTCTTCGACTGTAGGTTTGGGCCGACCAAAGCCTTGTGAGTGGATTTAGTAGACAGAAACTGAAAGAAGCCTGTTGTGTGTGTGTATATATATATATATGTATATATACATATATGTGTGTGTGTGCATACAATATGTTTGTGTCTGTGTTTGTCCCCCTCCCCAATCATCACTTGACAACTGCTGTTGGAGTTTTTATGTCCCTGTAACTTAGCAGTTTGGTAAAAGGGACTGATAGAATAAGTACAAGGTTTACAAAGAATAAGTCCAGGGGTCGATTCCTTCAGCTAAAAGGTGGTGCTCCAGCATGACCACAGTCAAAATGACTGAAACAAGTAAAAGTGTAAAAGAGTATTAGAAATAACATTTTACATGATCATACAACCTGTTAGAAATAGCAGCTAAATCTCCCTAACATCACACCCTATTGCTTTAAAAAAACAAAATGAAAGATTCATTGAATAATGCAATATTAAATGAAACTATGACTAAATAAAAAAAATAAAAAGATAGGAACACCTTTGATAGATCTGTTTGATCAGTGTTGAACAAAACAACAAGAGGCTTTCTGCTTTAAATCTTACACCTTTGTATCAAGTTTCTTTTTAGTTCAACTATGCAGTCTACATACAGAGAGGATAGTTTCTTTTATCTTCTACCTTTAACTTGTTGCAGTCATTAGACTATAGCCATGCTGAAGTACTGCCTTGAAGGATTTAGTCCAATGAACATATCCTAGTAGTTGAATGATGGTTAGGAACTAATACACACATGTATGAATGTGTCCTTGTGTGGATATATAAGTTTAAGTCACAATATATGAATTCAAGTAATCTAGTAGTACTCATGAAAAAAGCTCCTTAATGTATTATTCTACAAAACATATAGAATATATAGTACAATACAAGAGAAAACAATAAGGAGTGTATAAAGTTATAAATGACAGAGAAATACTTGGATGAAATTTTATTTAACAATAAGAAAATTCTAATATCATGACAAATTGTTTCATAACTTAAAAACATGTAAATAATTTATATTATTATATTCAATAATAAATAAATTACTTACATGCCAATTATGATTCTATATAAATATATACATGACAGGTTTCCATCTACCAAATTTTCTCACAAAGCATTGGTCCTCTCAGAGCTATGACAAAAGACATTTACCCAAGGTACCACATGGTAGGACTGAACTTGAAATCATGTGGTTGCAATGCAAGCTTCTTAACCATACAGTTATAACCATTCTAAATATAAACACTATACCTCTGCTATCCCCTTCTCAAAAAAAAAAAAAAAAAAGAGTGGCAATATTAAATTAGAGGTACCATGAGTATGCCAGAGGTAGTTTTGTAATCATGTGATCTTGTGTTATATCTCACTTGGGCACATGTCTTTTATTGTAGTCTCAAAGTGAACAATGCTCTTTTAGCAGAACTGGTAGTCAAAAACTATATAGAAGACTCTTGTGCAGGTATGTGCTTAAGAGTGAGTGTTTATAAATCATCATCATCATTTAGAGTCTGCTTTCCATGCTGGCATGGGTTAGACAGTTTCACTGGAACTGATAAGCCAGAGAGCTGCACAAAGTCCCACTCTGATTTAACATGGTTTCTACAGCTGGATGCCCTTCCTAATGTCAACAACAAGAGGGTAATGAGTGCTTTTTATGTGCCAGCAGTATGTAAAAAGCACCCATTCCATGTCTTTACATAAAAGCAGAGCTAAAAATGTTGATGCCAAGTTGACATTCCCTATCAACACTATTATTCTCTAGCTTTGCACTTTCAAAGGCAAGTAAAATAAAAACAAAAACATCCTTCAACTGAATACAGATTAGGCTTAGAGACAAGAAAGGCATCCAACTGTAAAATAATGCCTCAATAATGTCTCCTCCAACCCATGCTAGCATGGTAAAACAGATGTAAAATGAATGAATGAACAACCTAACAAACAACCTTTTTTAACAGATTCCAACACTTTCATAAAATATGCCCATGTGTTTTTTAACCTTTGGTGGACATCATCAACTGATGTTTTATTAGAAAACAGTGGACATCATGAAAGGAAAGTGAAAACTTTATGACATTTTTCAAGAGATTGTAAATTTTATTGTGTGAGGGGTTAATAATTATCATAGCTTTTCTACTTATTCAAAGTGAAAATAAGTATTAGAAAAAAAGAAGGATTGGTTTTTGTTTTTTGCCTATTTGGCAAACACATTCATGCAACCCTTTCACACAGTTATGGGTTAAATCATAAAATAATGACTGAGAATAATGACAAGGTCATCATAACTAGGATACAAATCAAATGAGTGCTTGGTCAGCAACATATATATAGTCCTTAGCAGAATTGCTATTACAGCTACAGCTTTTGATGACAATAGTAATAAAATGAAAGTAATTTGTATTTGAGAGAGTTTTATGGACTGTAGTAGAGGAGATAAAGGACAATTAGAATATGCAAAAAGAAAATGAGATAAGGGAAATAACTCCAGTGGGCTAACAGCATGATTTTAGATAATTAAGAGGTGATGTACTAAATGACATGCAACAATTACTCAATGAATTAGACACACACACATACACACACACAGAGTCACCAAAGTACAAATCTCTGATCATACTGTCGATTCATAATTCCAGTTACACAGAATATAATAATCAAAAAAATTATTGACGTATTTAGTTGGAAATTTTGTAAACATGATACCAGTTTCAAGTCCAACAGTGACCAATAAGGACATCCAACCTTTCTGTCATAAATCACAAATTATAAACCATTTAGAACATCAAAGCAGTTATGTCATGCTAAGTTGTATATATGACATTTTTCAAGAGATTGTAAATTTTATTGTGTGAGGGGTTAATAATTATCATAGCTTTTCTACTTATTCAAAGTGAAAATAAGTATTAGAAAAAAAGAAGGATTGGTTTTTGTTTTTTGCCTATTTGGCAAACACATTCATGCAACCCTTTCACACAGTTATGGGTTAAATCATAAAATAATGACTGAGAATAATGACAAATACAAATCAAATGAGGTCAAAGACTTTCCGTATTCCCGAGCGTCATACTAATATATACTTTTGTTATTTACACCACCTGTCCTCGTCTGTTGTTATTTTTTGTATATTCTCCCATATATATATATATATATATATATATATATACCCCACATTCCCTTCCCAGTTTTCAGAGTTGGCACTGTCAATGTAGGCACACTGAAAGGTAGGTCTAGTGAGATTGTAGAGATGCTTGAAAGGAGACGGGTCGATGTAACATGGGCTGTGACTGCTGAAGACATGCGTAGGCTCGAAAGAAATGAAGCTAGCATGATCCACTGGATGTGTAATATCAGTGTGCACACACAACAGAGTATAAGCACCCTGAGAGAAATGTTAGACATAAAAAGCATCAGATGTGGAGTGCAAGAGAGATGTTTTCATTGGTATGATCATGTACTGCGGATAGACGAGAAGACCCAGCAAATAAAGTGAGTCCACAGCTGTAACCTACACCAGCATCGCATAACCAGCCCACTCAAAAGTACCTTGGATCATAGGGCGACATGCCGTGCTTGAGGAGACTTATTGAGTCAAGTACATCAACATCAATATCAAAATCAAATCAAATCAAATTATAATCAAATGGAAATTGTAGTTGTGACCCTCGTGCTGGTAGCATGTAAAAAGCACCATCTGAATGTGGCCAATGCCAGTGTCGCCTTGACTGGCATCCGTGCCGGTGGTACATAAAAAGCACCATCCGATTGTGGTTGATGCTAGCACCTCTGGCCCCTGTGCCAGTGGCACTTAAAAAAGCACCTGCTACACTCTTGGAGTGGTTGGCATTAGGAAGGGCATCCAGCTGTAGAAACACTGCCAGATCAGATTGGGGCCTGATGCAGCCTCCTGGCTTCCCAGACCCGTCAAACCGTCCAACCCATGCCAGCATGGAAAACAGACGTTAAATGATGATGAGAATGATATATATATATATATCCATGTCCATGTATGCATACATCATACAAGGCTGTACGTATATACAATACACCATACTATATTCATCATACTGGCCACATATCATACCAGGTTGTACACACACACACACACACCATACAATATGCATAGCATCTAAGACTGATCAGTATACACTCTAATTTACACTCATCTTATATCAGACTGAACAACATATACACATCATACAAGGCTGCAGGATGTGCATACACATAAACATTATACAAGCATGTATATACACACACACACACACACACACACACACACACACACACACACACACACACACACACACATACAGTATATATAACATTGTGAAATTCACACATCACAAGTCTGTAAAAAAGGCATATCATGTCCAAACACCTTGTTCATGATGGAAATGCACATGCATACACGCATACGCACACACACACACACACATGTGCACACATGCACACACACCACATCACATCACATACACCACCTAATAATAAACCTCTATATGGTTTGCTCAACCAGCTAAAACTTACAACCAAATCTCTCTCAAACCACAGCAAACTACATGCTTCTGGGTCCAGTCCCACTGTGTGGCACCTTGGGCAAATGTCTTTTATTATAGCCTTGTGCCAACCAAAGCCGTGTGAGTGGATTTGGTACACAGAAACTGAAAGAAGACCATCTTAAAAAGGACACAAAGTAATGTGGTCCTGGATATAACCTGAAAATAAGATGAGATGGTCTTTGATCATAAAAAAAAAAAAAAGCTTGATCAGAGCAGACATGGAGGCCAATGACAATAGCAACAACAAAAACTTACACAACTGAACCAAAATTTAATAATTCTGGGACAGCTAAAACAGGCAAGTAAACTTACTCCTTGCAGGCATTTTAAAGACTATCCAGCCTCAACAATCTTTTCTGTTATCTTTTACCTGTTTCAGTAATTAGACTGTGGCCATGCTGGGGCACCGCCTTGAATTTTTGGTCGAATGAATCCACCACAGTACTTATTTTTTATGTTTGATACTTATTCTATTGGTCTCTTTTGCTTAACTACTAAGTTATGGGGACGTAAACACACTAACACCAGTTGTCAAGTAGTGATATGGGGAGACAAACACATAGCTATATATATATATATATATATATATATATATATATATATACATATATATAAATCCAAGAAAGTTAGGGGTTGTGAATCCAACCCATTAAGGGATAATATTTATCCAATATACTGCCGGAAGAATACCCAATTATTATTACATTAGTGTTTTTTCATTTTATTACCAAGTGCAATAAATAGGTGTGGGTAAAAAGATATTTTACCATTTATTTATAAAGCAATATTGTTATTGTTATTATTGTCCTTTTAGTTAACAAATAAATAGGTAAATTGACACAATACAATGTCTGAAAGTTGATGAATACCTCCTATTCCCCTCCATTTTCTTATTGCTATATACATACATACATACATACATACATACATATATATATATATATATATATATATATATATATATATATGATGGGCTTTTTTCAGTTTCCGTCTACCAAATCCACTCACAAGGTTTTGGTTGGCCTAGAGCTATAGTAGAAGACACTTGCCCAAGGTGTCACGCAGTGGGCCTGAACCTAGAACCACGTGGTTGGAAAGCAAGCTTCCTACCATACAGCCACTCCTGCATTTAACAATTTCCAGATTACCTGCATACATTAATATGATAACTGTTAACACATTTTTTTTCACCTCTTGACCCAAACTCAATTCTGGGATTACCAAACCACATATACTGAATCTCAAAGAATTGTATTTACTATGTCCAACCCATTTTACTTTTATCCTTGACTGTGGCCATGCTGGAGCACCACCTTGAACCTTTTTTGTTGAAGAAATTGACCCCAGGACTTATTCTATGTAAGCCTAGTACTTATTCTATCACTTTCTTTTGTCGAACAGCTAAGTTACAGAAACGTTAAGACACCAACATCAGTTGTCAGGTGATGATGGGAGGGCAAACAGACAAGCATACACACACACGCGTGCATAAGATGAGTTTCTTTCAGTTTCCATCTACCAAATCCACTTACACGACGGCTTTGGTTGGCACGAGGCTATAGTAAAAGACATTTGCCCAAGGTACCACACCGTGGGACTGAACCTGCATCTATGAATATTGACTATTTTACTAAATTCTTCATTATTTTCAAAATTAATTAGTACAAAGGCAGTGTATATCAACAGATATATGGTAACAAAATGGTTAAATAAATCAGCCAAGTCATGCACATCAGATATTAGAGCAGGCTGAATTAGTCTAATATGTACTACATCTAAAGGTCACACCCAATCATTCTAGCAATCATCTCTGGGCAACAGTTTTGCTTAAGCAGGGCTGATGTTTTGGAGTATGTGTTGAGATTTCTTTCCATGATTTCAGAGTACATACGGTGTGAGTTGTATAAGTCGCATGCAGATGACACTTGGGAACGGAAGGTTAGGAGGAATGAAGTGAGTTATCATTTGTGTAGGTATGAGTGATTAAATGAAAGTGACAGAAAATAAGCTGTTGATGTATACGAGAAAGAATAGGAGGAACCAAATCTGGGGTACACCAGGGTTGACAGGACAGAGAACTCCACTGGAAAATGGTGCTATCTGAGAGAGAGAGAGAGAGATGTGTATATACACATGGCTACATGTGTGCTAAAGTATTATGAAAGTAATTGGAACTTCTATATATCATAATGACCTATATTCCATTTGGAACGCAATCACATCCAACATTCACGTGGAAAATGGTAGAAGAGTGGCAGAAATGATAATGTGCCAAAATAAATACTTTGAAATATTTAGTTTCATTCCCTGCCATATTGTCAGTGTTAATTCTGCCAAATTCAACTTAACATCTCAATTCAGAGTACCACTCATTCAAGGCATTGTTCTTCCAGGTGTAAATACATGTACCAGTCATGAACACTTATACAACTAACTTGGCCTCACATATCAAAAATCAATATACACATGAATAACCAACACCTGTTATTTGTCATCAACAGTCACAGTTGGTATTTAATTACTTTAATTACGTGTTTTTATTTACATTTGTTTGCTGTGGTGGTTTTGTGGGGTTTTTTCTGCTTGTTTTTTTTTGTTTTGTTTTTTTGGACATAAGTTACAATATTTTGACAAAGGTGTGAGCTTGTGAGTTCCAGTGCCATGTAAAAGTACCTGTACCGATGCTGCATAAAAGCACCCAGTACATTCTGTAAAATGGCTGGCATTACGAAGGGTATCCAGCCATAGAAACCATACCAAAACAGACAGCTGGCCACTCCTGTCAAACCATCTAACACAGGCCAGCATGGAAAGCAAATGTTAAATGATGATGATGATGATGATGAAATCAAGGAAGTTGAAAAATAGAGGCAAGTGCTAAAAGGATGCCTATGTTAGGACAACTATCAATTCACAGCTGCAGGTAGAATTGTCAGTGCCGTAAGGTATACTGTATAGTATACGTTCTGATCCTGAGCATTTTAAATTCAAAACCTGCCTCTAGTCACAAGACAAATAAATAAATAAATAAATAAATAAAACCTGCAATACTTCTGGGAGGAGTGGCAGCCATTATATAGTTTCAGCAATTAAATGATAAAAAAAAAAAACTGTCTCCAGGAAATTGTTGGAAGCCACTTAAAAGCAAGCCTGTCTGGCTCAAGAGAGAGGACAAGGGATACAGCAAATATGAGCATTGAGGATGGTAGAAACATGTGGCCCAGAGTCACAGTATCTGACTCAACAAAGCTCATGGTATTGTGTTGCAGTTTTGTCACCTACATTGGTGAGTGGCCCTGGGTAGCTCTGATATCACGATGAAGCATGCCAAAACATCTACAGAGCTGCTTCACTGCTTGATGACACATCTACTACTACATTTGGAAACAGAGAACAACAGCACCCTCAGCACACAACAGCAACCTCAGCACCCTCAGTGTTTGCCCTAAGTATGTGTAATTATACAAATATCTGTGTGATATCTATGTTTTGTGGTAAATTAGCAAATATCTATGGCACCACGCAAAAGCACCCAGCACATACTGTAAAGTGGTTGGCATTAGGAAGGGCATCCAGCCATAGAAACCTCGCCTCACAACAGTTGCAGTCTGATGTAGCTCCCCAGCTTACCAGCTGTGGTCAAACCATCTAACTCATGCTAGCATGAACAACAGACATTAAATGAAGAGGAGGAGGAGGAGGAGGTGAGCTAATTGTTTTTAATTTTCTAGCAAGAAAGGTTTAAGTATAAAGAAAATTAATGCTGTACACACCCATTAAACCAAATAGAATGTAAACCTATACAAAGTTGTGTTATCTTTCTTTTCTTAATATATAATATCGACAAAAAAATAATAATAATAAAACGAAAATCAATTATTTTCTTTCTTTTCAGCCTTTTACAATAAACACGTTGCCATGATCAAGTAGGCCTACGATTAAAAGTATTGTATATCAAAGACTGAAGATGATTCCTTTGTTAACTTACCACTAAACATTACTGAGTAAATACTATACATATATATTCACACACACACACGTACATATAGAATTATATATTCATTTGTTTGTTTTTACATGCTAGCATAGGTTAGACAAAATAGATTGAACTCTTCTTCCATGGCTGGATGCCCATCCTGTTGCTAACCCTTACCTGCTTTTCCCAAGTAAAGGATATCTTATTTCACCCATCTTCAAAGATAAGGCACTAATCAATGGATGACCCAAAAACAATTGAAAAGAAAGCAACATCACTGCCCACAGCTGACCAAATGTCAGAGATGAGCCTTATATAAAAACACACACACACACATATGAAGAGTTTCTTTCAGTTTCTATCATGAAATTCACCCACAAGGTTTTGGTTGGCCTAGGGCTATAGAAGAAGGAACTTCCCTCAACCACGTGGTGGGGGAGTGAAGTCCTTACCCAAATACTCTGTAATCACACACTCAGCTGTTGCTGGTGGATAGGTTTCCATGTTGTGTGTGTGTGTGTGTGTGTGTGTGTGTGTGTGTGTGTGTGTGTGTGTGTGTGTGTGTGTGTCTATATATATATATATATATATATATAATATATATAGAGTATTCGTTCTCTTGCTTTTATATCTCTGACTTCTTCCTCACTGATGCCAGAGTACTAGGCATATGGAATTATTACTCAATATGATGATCCACATGCTTCATTATTCTAAAAACAGCTGTAAGAGACTCTATATCTATATTCTCTATCCAAGTTAAATGTCTTTTTCAAGTAAAGCCAAACAGTTTTGCCTTTTCATTTTTACTCGACTGCTAAATCTACAAGTTTTCTTTCATCCTCTCTCTGTTTATTTTCTCTTATTCCTTTCTGTCGAAGAGCATAGGCTCAAGACGTAAAAGACTTTCTCATTTTCACAAGCGTTAAACTAATACAATTGCTTGTTGTTCATACACCCATCTTCGTCTTTTGTTTTTCTATAATTTTCAACTATATATATATATATATATATATATATATATATATATATATATATATATATATATATATAAACATCATTGTCGTCATCATTGGCATGGGTTGGATGATTTTACAAGATCCAATGAGTCCAAGGACTGCACTGTGCTCCAGGGTCTGTTTAGACATAGTTTCTATGCCAACCATTTTGTAGCATGCACTGGGTGTTTTTTTTTTTTTTACATGCCACCAACACTAGTGAGGGTGCCATGCAACTTACAAGACCACAACATCCCAGGTGGGGGAGAGCAGTAGTTATGTGAGGAGATGAAGGTATAGAATATGAGTAGAGGAAAAGAGGGAGGGGGAAAGAAGGAAGGAGAAAGGAAGGTAGGGGGAAAGCAGGTTCTAGTCAAGAAGCTACATGGTTACTCACTTTTATGAGAAAAAGTAAAGGTTACAAGTTCAAGTAGCTACTCAAGGTATGAATATAAATGATGACCTCTTATTTTCAACAGCATAAACATACAAAAAGAGTTCAGGTAAGCCAACTGAATAATGAGGTTGATAAGTAAATAAATTTTCTTATGAAGGTGTTACTCCCCTTCCCGATTACAACTATTCGTTTCACAAAAGAGTTTATTTTTACAAGAAAATAATGTAGTAAAGGAGAAAAATAGCATAAAAGTGTGGTGTGTAGCTAACACAGAAATAAGTAATACATTTCTTATTTCTACAAATAAGGACATAAAACATGCTAAATACTTTTGCCTTGCTTTAAGCTATCAACTCTTTGAAATTGTAAGGATGCCATCCTGAAATATGGTGAGTCATGGACATTTTTATAATCCAGGTCTGATCACAGCTGGTTTGTTCTGTGTGTGTGTATGTGTGTGTGTGTGTGAGAGAGAGAGAGAGAGAGAGAGAGAGAGAGAGAGAGAGAGAGAGAGAGAGAGAGAGAGAGAGAGAGAGAGAGAGAGAGAGAAGAATCAACCCCAATACAAGACTGGTACTTTATCAACCTTGTAAAGATGAAAAGTAAAATTAACCTTGTTATGATTTGAACTTAAAATGCAGATTGTTGGAACAATAAAGCAGCCTATCCAATTAGCAGATCAACAAAGGCAATCCAACCATGACCAGCCCATCTTTTCATCAGACAGATAAAGGCTAAAATTACATTACCGAAGAAGTCCAACATTAAGAGAGTAGTGCAATAGTTTCCAAACTTTTATTATATCTTATATCTTCTGATTTCAGTCCTCAAAGGGTTTAAGTCCAATGAATTGACCCCAGTACTTATTTCTTTTTAAGTCTGGTACTTATTCTATTGGTCTCTTTTACTGAATCACAAAGTGACAGGGATGAGGAAACAAAAAGCCAACACCAGTTGTCAAGCATTGGTAAGGGACACACACACACACATAATTTGTAATAATGAAGTCAAACCAAATAGTGATATTTTGAAATCATTTAATATGTATATTTCACACACACACACACACAAAGAAATATGACTGGTGACTGTTGGCATTGCTACAATAGGTTTCTTTCAGTTTCCATCTATTAAATCTACTCAGAAAGTTTTGGTCAACTTATAAAATATAAAGTCAGTTTCTTGAGTCATGCTGACTTGTAAGGGTCGGTTTCCTGGTTTCCATGGTGTATAAATTCCCCATCTGGACGGGATGTTGGTCCATCACAAGATTACTCAATTTTGCTAGGTGAGTGGACTGCAGCAATGTGAAATGAAGTATTTTGCTCAAGAACACAACTTGTTGCCCAGTCCAGGGATTGAAACCAGAATCTTATGATCATAAGTCCAACACCCTAACCACTAAGCCATGCATCTCCACAGTGGTCAGCCTGGAGCAACAGTAGAAGACACTTGCCCAATGTGCCATGCAGTGGAATTGAGCCCAGAATCATGTGATTAGAAAGCAAACTTCTTACCACAAAACCACATCTTTCAATGCGTCATGGAATTAATTCAAATCTAAATTAACTTTTACAATTGTTTAGTCATGAAATACATTGCAGATCTCACAATACCATATCATGTGACTGGTGATACAAGATATATGTTTGATTATAAATTTCGTGTCACTAACAAAACAATGCATTACAAAAGATATTACTTTTAAAATGCATTGTTGCCAATGTAAAAAAACATTTTCAAATGTCCTGAACTGGATTGATTTCATTTGACAGACTTGGCTGTTATTTATACCCCATTTATTATCTGCACCCCCCCCCCCCATTGACATCTACAAGTTTTCATAACAGCTACACTAACACAGGCATACCTCAACTTATGTTGGTGATCAGCTCCAAGCCATAAAAATGATGTAGCACGCAAAAATACTTTTAAATGTTTATTAGCTTGTATCTGTTTTAATAAATGGATTGTACGTATTTTTACATGTACTTTATTTGAGTGTCTTCTTCAGCATTGGTTTTCAGGTGGTTTTTCTTTCTTTTTTATTTTCCTGCTTTTAAATATGTTTACTGAGATGTAAAGCTGAATAAAATGACTGAAGTTGAGACTTATTCTTTTTCTATTAATTTCTTTAAAAAATACAGCATAAAATGAAAAAGATGTAACTAAAAACATCCAAATGGAAACTTAACTAAAGAGAAATATGTTTACACCTTGTAATAATACATAAATTTTCCTAAGTTCAAAACTTTGGAAATAACTTTGATTACAAGAACACATCTAACAGCAACATGGCTAAACAGAGATACAAATGAGTGAAGAAATAAACCAAATTTGCTATTAATATCTGAATGGTAAGCACATTCAAAAGACATTCAGTTTATTTATTGTTCTGTTCTACACTATCAAAGAACTAAATATAGTTGTAATATATAAAAAGACTGGTATGCTAGTTAAGTGTTTGCCAAACTAACTAAATTTTGCTGGCACATACAGCTTAACTTTAAGAAGTAAACAAAAGAAGAGACACAGTTACAAGGATCTTAACTAAATATCACATCATATTTAAAAATAATAATCAAAAACTATCTAACAGCACAGATTTACTACTACTACTACTACTACTACTACTACTACTACTACTACTACTACTACTCAGAGTGAACTTCAAATGTTGAAGTAACATTATAAAGTCAAAAAAAAAAAATTCTCAATACTGACTCTCAAATATGAAAATGACAAAACTAAATTTTATCAACCCTGAGAAGACAAAATGCAATGTTGACCTTGGCAGAATTCAATAACAAGAGTGTAAAAGTACTAAGACATAATAAACTTAAAAAGACAATTTTAACTTCTCATGAACAAAGAGGATCTAGGACTTTTTGTCTAAAACACTTTGGTCTAATGCGCTATGATCTAAAGCAACACTATAGTCTGAAGACATTTTTGTCTAAATGCCCTTTAGTATAAAGACTAACTTTTGTTTAAATTCACTTTGTTCTAAGAACTATTTTGTCTATAGAAGCTCAAAAAAAAAAAAAAATGTAAAAGATCTAAATAACTATACTTTAATAATCTGTTTTGTCTTTTGACGAAAATACTTAAATGAAAGTGTCTTTAGGCAAAAATGCTTTTAAGACCAAAGTGTCTTAGACTAAAGTGGTTTAGACCAACATGCCGTATCCCAACAAAAGCAACCACCACAATTCAACATGCTTTGTCTGCAAAATTAACAGCATTCTAAGTTGCCAAATTCCTAAACCTATCTTTCAAACCAATTTGGAATTCAGCATTGTAGTTACAAGTTAAAGCTTCTAAGTTCAAATCCTGCTAGTAATAAAGGCTATCAGTTAAGTAGTAGGGTCTGATTATATCAACTATGTCTTTGAAATCTGAGGTCATGTACCAAAATTTAGAACTCGTATAATTATCATTGCTCAAATCCACAGTTTCAAATCTAGCCAAAGTCAACTTTGTTTTTCATCCTTTCAGAGTTGATAAAACAACGTAGCAGTTAAATATTGATCAACTAAACCCTAACTCCATATTTCAGGTATACACACATATATTATATAGTAGCTTAAAATGGCAATTTTTAAGCTAGCTCCTGTGGAGGGCTCTTCATTGGGCCTTGGGCCCAACAATGACACTTCATGCATTGAGTACATATTAAACTTGACCAATATTTTTCAAGAAATGAACAATTTTCATTAAAACAATGATATAATATATCAACTTGGAACTTATTGCAAAGCTGCATGATTAACAACATTTTTCTGTCTTCTCATTCAGGGGTCAGTACCATATTTTTTCTATCTAACTTTTCTCACTCTCTCTCTCTCTCTCTCTCTCTCCCCTTTTCTATTGATTGTTTTCAACCATCACCATCACCAGTACCACCACCATCGCCACCACCATCAATACCTTTGACTTTGTGTCTTCCCCTCCACCACCATCGTCACTGTCTTTCACATCGCTTACTATCAGTCATCCCTGACTGCCTCGGCTACCACCACCACCACCATCATCATCACTGTCACCTCCACCTCTGTCACAACTACATCATCATCATCGATTAAAATCCGTTTTCCATGCTGACATGGGTTGGACGGTTTGACTGAGGTCTGGAGAGCCAGCGGCTGCACCAGGCTCCAATCTGGTCTGGCAGAGTTCCTACAGCTGGATGCCCTTCCTAACGCCAACCACTCCGAGAGTGTAGTGGGTGCTTTTTACGTGTCACCAGCACAGGAGCCAGTGAGGCAGGCCTGGCAATGATCATGTTCAGATGGTGCTTTTTACATGTCACCGGCACAGGAACCAGTAAAGGGGTACTGGCATTGGTCAACTCATACTATTACCATCACAACCGTCAATTTACTACTGCCCTCACTGTCTCTATGCCTACTATTACTCTCACCCCAACATGAGGAATAGTAGAATTGTCATTGAATAATGAGAGGGGAGGGTCAAAGTGTGATACACTGGTACACAGAAATTCGTTTTGGCATTTATTATTACAGATGTGTGTGTGGAGAGAGGGGGTGAGTACATCATGGTATTAAACAGACTATTGAATGTTGTTATATACCGTGCGTAACAGTCCACTTCCTCAGATTATTTTGGCTTTCAAATAATGCCACCCTACTGGCTGGGTGGGCAGGCCAACATTCCCTGTGAATGGAATGCCAGTCCACCATTGAATCATCCATTTACAGCTAAGTAGACTAAAGCATCATGAAATGAAATATATTGCTCAAAAAACATAATTCACAGCCAGTCTGAGAACCAAACCCATGGTCTCACAATCATGAGTGCAACACCTTAACCACCAAGCCATGCACCAAAACACACATCTATGAAGTGCACATCACTTGTGTAGTATGTAAAAACAGACATACATGCACATATAAATATTATCCATAAGATATAGACACATGCATATGGATGTATGCACTGTCGGTATATAAACTATATATATATATAGATAGATAGATAGAGAGATAGATAGATATATTAAACATGTTCATGGACACACATGTACAATTTTGAGGAAACTAGACAAAAAACATAAAATTAAAAAAGAAAACAGTAAATGTTTTTACTATTTAATATAAGCTGCACTGTAAAACTGTGCAAGAATCAAGAATTTCAAGAAGATTAACATTTACCTCTCTGTACAGTTGTTTGACCTACATATATTGTAACTGAGCATCAACCTGATGTTAATCCAATCACATACGAAAGTGCAGATGATAGGAATGATCAGAAGGTATGATGATCTAATTTAAATCCATTGAAGATTACTTTGAAAAGCAATACAAAATGGTTTCTTATCAAAATGACTTTAATCAAAACCAACAAGGGAGCCTCTAACTCAGACGTTCTCAATTGGAGTTCATATGAGATTTGGGGGGATCCACAAATAGTATTTTAACCCTTTAGCATTCAAACCAGTCATATCTGGCCCAAAATTTTCTACCTGTTTCACGTTCTCATTGGCTAGATTTGGCCTCTCACATCTACCTGAGAGTGTTATTCAAATCATAAACAATCACATCACAGAAATCTCTTGACTACAAGATAATGGATGATTAGTTCAAAACTGTGAATGAATATGCGTAACACTTGAGAGAGTAATCTGAATGCTAAACGGTTAATGGTCCATGAAAAGTTTTGATTGGATGTATTTATAGCAAGAAACAACTAAGCGTCTTTCTCTAATGTTTTACATACTTCTACCTACACAAGTTAATGTGTAGGAACTTTGAAAGAAGTGTGTATAAAACTAATTTCAAACATCAAATGGCCATGGGGATCCACAGAATAAAATAGTAATCAAAGGGGTCCAATGATAAAAAATTAAAAAATGGTTGAGAACCACTGCTTTAACTAGTCACTTGACCTGCTAGAAATAGCAGTTAATTTACTTCGAGTTTTATTCTAAAAAGAACAAAGCACATTATACACCAAAATATAAAACAGATGAAATGTTTAGATTTAGAATGTCTTTCATTATAGATCTACTCAGTTAGGACTGACCTGAGGCTAAACAACAATAGCAATAGTTCTTTCATTTGTCTATTGTTGCCCTAACTTTCAAAATAAGTTTATGTCATCCTCAGATTAGTAATCAAGATTAAAAAAAAGTCATGCTGATCAGTTATCATAGATGAATATCCATTTAGGACTGACCACCTTATTGGATTACATGAGTAGATCTAATCATAACACATGCCAGTAATGCTGGTATAAATCATGATCATTGTAGATTAAATTGTTGACACAGAAGTTAGCTATCAGTCCAAGATGTTACCAATAGTCACTCAGACAAATTTGGTCATTAGACAGGAACAATATCTTCAGTATGAAATCTATTAAACATCCAGCGGTTGTTAGCAACAATCTTTGTAAACAAACATAACTTATTGTTCTGACTGAAACTAAATAAATCAAATCTTGTAAGTAAATATATTCAAAGCACCAATTTACCAAGTTCTTGAAGAACTATGGAGACCCATAATAAGCTAGAGCCAAATAGAAAGGTAAAACTGTATTGGGAACTAATTTAGATGCTGTTCCAATGGACATAGAGAACAGTACTTAAATGTGGCAAAATTAGAAGACAATTAATTAAAATGGATCTTCTAATTACTGCCATGTATGGATCAAGTTCTTCAAATAATAAATCTGTCGGTCAGATGTACTATCATAATACCAGGTGAAATTGCTAATAGTTCAGTAAGATATTGAATTTGGTTGATAAAACATGAACTTACTATCTTCAAGAAGAAACAGTTCTTTTTTTTTTTTAATGTTAGCGTCTACATTCAAGAAACCACCAAGTACATTCAGAATGGCTGTTTTCAATCATTATTCCTGCCTTCAAAATGGGCTGAAGAACATCATGTACAAACAATAGAGATATCAGATTACTATCTTTGCCCCTAAACTGCTCAACAACTTGAAAGACCTACTGTTATTTTTAAGAATAAAATGAATTTCAACCAACCTAAGAATTTACTGACCATATTTTCAGATTTTGTCAACTGTCTCAGTAAAGACTCTTTCAAATGATTGCTTATACTTACTTTCATTAATGGAAAAGTGTATCCCTAAAGTTCCTGATTGTTGTCTAATATTTCTATTCCAATTCACAAGCAGTGTTTCTTTAAATTGTAACTTTCCCTACTCATTCTTTTTCAACTTTGTGAATCAATGCAATTATAACAATTCCTTCTCCCACTCAATGCTGTCTTATTTGACTCAGATCCCACTCATCTCAAATTATGAAGCACTGCACACTTTTAAAGTAAATTGCTGTTTGAAGTACTGAGGAAATTCCCTTCAACCCTACTCCTACAAGCTTTTTAATAAACCTTTCTACTTGAGATATGTCATTTGTCTCTGGCAGCATTATCATCATCATCATTTAATCCTCCCCCTTCCATGCTGGCATGGGCTGTATCTGTTTTGGTAGGGTTTTTATGGTTGGATGCCCTTCCTAACACCAACCACTCTACAGTATGGATTGATTGCTTTTTATGTGGCACAAGCACAGGTGAGGTCAGTTTTGGCATGGTTTTTACAGTTGGATGCCCTTCCAAAAGCCAACCACTTCACAATGTGAACTGAGTGCTTCTTAAGTGGCACCAGCACCTGCAGGATCACCAAGTAACCTGCAATGACAATGATAAAGAAAGTGCAAGGACTTGAAAGATTAACATGACTTGCCAGTCAAACATAGAGCCCCCGCATGTTGCACAAACAAAATTAGCCACAACTGTTTCCAGAATAAGGGTCTAATTGGCTGATAATAAGTAGCTGATTATAATACTTTTCACTTGCTGAGATATAAAGAAATTATTAAAAATATCAAATAAAAAATCAAAACAATCCTTGATTATTAAAAAAAAACACACAATGATCAATCAATGACTGTCAACTTCAGTTATGCTGGCATTTATCACCTTCCAGATTTGAACCAATGACATCAACGGTTGGAAATGTTAACCAGCATAGCAAAGCCTTGGAGTCATTGGCATTTGTTCTTGTAACCATTTTCTTTCAATTGATACTATTTTAATCCCTTTCCACCCATTTCTTTCTGACAGTTCCTTTAAAGACAATTTCTATAATTCTGATGATATTCCAGAATCAAGGGAGCTGCAATTATAACACAATTCTTAGTCATTGCTTAGACCTAAGACAGCCATGATCCAACAATCAAAGATGCTCCTATTCATGACAGACCCTGTCTGCTCTTCAGACATAGTACATCTAAAACTACATTATCTGATGTGTCGATCCTTTTACAAGATACCAAGATGTGAGATTTGGCTGTGATTTCTAACAGATGAAGTAAACCGGTAGAGGCTCTTTCAGTGACTCTATCAGGCTTGTAGTTGATGATGAGGAAGATGAGTACATATTAGAAAGTATTACTTAAGCTGGAAGAGATTGTTGGGTTAACACTTAATAACAGAGTCAAAGTTCATGAACATGTTGGCAATAAATTTCAATTACATTGTAAGATAGCCAATAATCTATTATACAGAATAATGTATGATGAACATGACAGAATGAATGCACTCTATACAAAAAAAAACCCCATTAAAAACAAAAATTATGTTCTGAGATACGTATATAAATTACGTTCTGAAATATGTATATAAAGTATGAGTTATTGCTCTAACTTAAAAACTGGTGAGGTGGCTTTTGCTGACACAAGCTTTACAAAGAGATATCAATGTAGAAATAGGCTGGACAGGACACATATACACAAAAACTGCATGCAGGTGCAGGCATAGCTGTGTGGTAAGAAGTTTGCTTCCCAACCACATGGCCCTGAGTTCAAACTCACTGCAGAGCACCTTGGGTAAATGTCTTTTACTATAGCCACAGGCCAACCAAAACCTTGTGAGTGGATTTGGTGGACAAAAACTAAAAAGCGTCTACTGTGTATATATATATATATATATATATATATATATATATATATATATATATATATATATATATATATATACAAACACATGTGTGTGTGTGTTTATGTCCAAAACTTAGTGGTTCAGTAAAAGAGACTGATAGAATAAGTACCAGGCTTAAAAAAAAAAAGTATCAAGGCTGATTCATTTGAGTTAAAGTACCTTAAGGCAGTGCCCCAGCATGGCTGCAGTCTAATGACTAAAATGAGTAAAAGGTATTAATAATAAAGACCCATGTTAAAATCTTGTGTGTGTGTGTGTGTGTGTGTGTGCTAAGTGGTTGACATTGGGAAGGGCATCCAGCAGGAGATACCATGCCAAAGCAGACACTAGAGCTTGACACAGCCCTCTGGCTTATCTGTTTATGTTGAACCATCTAACTCATGCCAGTATGGTAATAGGGATGATAAATGATGACAATGATGATACCATCATCATATATAATGTTCATTTTGCCATGCCTGTATGGATCAGACAGAATTTGTTGAAGCAGATTTTTCTAAAGCTGGATGCTCTTCCTGTCACCAACCCTCACCTGTTTCCAAGTAAGGTTATATTTTCCCATGGCCAGACATGGTTTTACAGAAGACTGGAAATGAACATCACTTGTATGATGGTGAAACTCATTTGCAATTAATTATCACACAATATCAAAACAATGGTTCACACATATATATACATATTCTTTTATTCATTTCAGTCATTTGATTGTGGCCATGCTGGAGCATCACTTTAGTCGAATCAAATCGACCCCAGGACTTATTTTTTGTAAGCCCAGTACTTATTTTATCAGTTTCTTTTGCCACACCACTAAGTTACAGGGATGTAAACACACCAACATCAGTTGTCAAGCAATGGTGGGGAGCAAACAGAGACACACACACACATATACGACAGGCTTCTTTCAGTTTCCGTCTACCAAATCCACTCACAAAGCTTTGGTCAGCCCGAAGACACTTTCCACAGTGGGATTAAACCCGCAATCATGTGGTTGGGAAGCAAGCTTGTTACTGCACAGCCACTATGCGATATCATATGAAAGAAAGGCATAAATGCAGTTAAGACTAAGCATATTTCCAAAGCAGAAAACATCCATATCATAAGTTTAAAATAACCTCGTAATTTATGATGTAATCCACCACTTTGACAGGTGCAAACCGCCAGGTATCAAACCTTATGTCAAAATGGTTATCAAAACATTACAAGAAAGAATGAAAAAGTTATACTGTGGGAGCAGCAAATGGCTTCGTTAGATATGAGAGAAGCTGATGTGTGTTCATGTGTGTGTGTTATTTTATTTCTGTTTCTATGAGAAATGACTTTTTGTTATTAATGAATCTTTTACCATTCTGTTCTTTTACTATTCTACTTCAATTTATAAATGCTCCTTTCTTGTGAGTTCAAAATTTGTTTTCATTGGCGTCCACTTGATGCAGTTATCTAATCAGCGGGTCGAAAGCCATGTCACCTTGAATATACAATGTAGATAAATTATGTAGAGAAGGAAATGGTATCTTTGAGACCCCTCACCATTTCTGTGTTTGTCAGATCTATAGAGAAGACGTGTGATTAACTTATATATGTTGTTTTAAGTGGTTCCAATTCTTGGACCTAGTTGCTCTTTGTGTCTATGAGCAAGGTACATCATTTCCCTTGTCTCAATCCACACAGCTGAAAATCAGTACCCGCAACAGCTAGGGATATGGGAAAGGTAACCCTGCAACCTCATATCGGAGGGATTCTGGGCTCTTGCACTCTTGTTAACAATATAGAAAACCATGAAAAAGTTCCACCTAATGAGCTTTATCTTCCTGACAACCATTATTACATTTAATATGTATGCATATATTACACAAATATATACATATGTGTGTGTGCACACATAAATATAAGCAGGTTTTGCATCTTTTACTTTCCCTTGGTGTACCTCTTGCCAGTGGCAGACTGGGTCTAAAAATATTGGTTGCCAGGAGACTAAGGGAGCCCACCTGCAACTACAATGGTATTATTTAATATATTTTTTTTTATGTTAAAAGTATTCTTTTCAACTGTCTACAAACACAGCCTGGCTGAAATAATGCATTCTTCCAGGAGTGAATAAAAAATTCTCAAACTTGATGGGATGGGCCCCTTAGATACTAACATGGGCCCCCATATATGGATTCTAATGGCACAGGGGCCCACTTGCCATCAGGCAAGCTGGCAGCCTGGCCAGTCCACCAATGCCTCTTGCACTCCGAAGTTTTTGTAATATTGCTGTACGATAGCATAGGCTTACATGTACTTCTCATACTACACACACACACACACACAACTTTGTTTGTGATATCGTAATGACATATCTTCTAATTGATGTAGCCTTTCTTACTGTGTGAAGATACTTTAGACACTTTATTCTTACTTAGCTAATTAAATCAAATAAGTTGAAGTTTTGTTTGTTTGCTCACTTTGAAGTGACGTGTTCACTTGGAATTATAACTACTGTTGTCTCATATGGTTTATATACATATTTTTCTTCATCAAAATGGTTTGGTCTTGTAGTATACTGAAAATATCAACATATTTTATAGGAGTGGCTGTGTGGTATGTAGCTTGCTTACAAACCACATGGTTCCAGGTTCAGTGCCACTGCATGGCACCTTGGGCAAGTGTCTTCTACTATAGCCTCGGGCCAACCAAAGCCTTGTGAATGGATTTGGTAGATGGAAACTGAAAGAAGCCTGTTATATATATATGTACATATATGTATGTGTGTGTGTATGTATATATGTTTGTGCCTGTGTTTGTCCTCACCAACCATTGCTTGACAACCGATGTTAGTGTGTTTACGTCCCCGTAACTTAGTGGTTCAGCAAAAGAGACCGATAAAATAAGTCCTGGGGTAGACTTGTTCAACTAAAAAAACAAAAACAGCGGTGCTCCAGCATGGCCGCAGTCAAATGACTGAAACAAATAAAAGAATAAAAGAAAAAAATAAGAAAGAATATTGATAATTAGTAGGAGTGTACTGACATAGTTTCTCTCCACTATTATTCTCCAGTGACCAGTGTTTCTCTTCTGTCATTTATTTCTCCCTCCCTTCTGAACCTCATCCTACTGTCACCTACACATCATTCCTAAAACCCTCTTATTGACAACCAACCCACCCATCTTTGTTTCCCACTTGATATATTCACCTCTCTAGACCTCTGACCTCCTCAACCTTATCATCAAAGGTTACTCACTCTCTTTCTCGAAAGTTTAGCAACTTTCACCCATCCACCTATAATCTCCCTAACGTCATCATTATCTAGTTTTATTATTATTATTATCATTAAGATGGTGAGCTGGCAGAATGCTTAGCATGCTGGACAAAATCTTTAGCAGTATTCGCCCATTGCTACATTCTGAGTTCAAATTCCACTGAGATCGACTTAACCTTTCATCCTTTTGGGGTCAATAAATTAAGTACCAGTTGAGTACTGGGGCCAATGTAATCAACTACCCCCTCCCACAAATTTCAGGCCTTGTGCCTATAATAGAAAAGATTATTAGTATTCTGCTACTCTTCATTCTTTCTGCACTGCCAGTCATCACCACTTTTCCCCTAAG
>NC_142944.1:21059277-21061777 GCF_046866305.1 Octopus bimaculoides | reverse complement strand
TATATATATATATATATATATATATATATATATATGCACCAGCATGACCGCAGCCACTTGGCTGAAACACATAAATAAATAAATAAATAAATATATATATATATGTGTGTGTATGTATGTATGTATGTATGTATGTATATATATGTACTCTATACGATTACGTAGCGGCATTATCTATGAAAATATATAACTGTCACCACCTAATAGCGACAGGCCTGTCTTTCAGCCTTGCAATATTACATTTAAATACAGATGTGTGTGTGTGTGTGTGTGTGTGTGTGTGTGTATGTGTGTGTGTGTGTGTACACGTTCACGCTGCGATGAAACTGATCTGCACCTGGCGTGTGTAGTCTTGTTTCAGAAATTTCATTTTACATTTTCTTTTTTCGCATCTCAAATCCATTAGTAAATGTCTTAAGTGGAATGGAACTAGAAACCCCGAGGTACTGACATCACACACACGCACATGTATGTATGTATGTATGTGTGTGTGTACACATACGTAACACATCACTACAAACACACACACACACATACATTTATACATATGGACGTATATACACACACAAATGTATGTACATATACATATGTATGTACATACACATATATGTACATACACATATAGGTACGTATATGCACATACACACTCAAATAATACTATATATCTGCAACTTGCTAATTCAGAGACGAGAAGTCCGTCTGACGAAGATGTTTGAACCCCAGAACGTTTACAGATGATCATTAACAAAATAGCATTGGTTAAGCTCAACAGTTACTTGTCGTTTCACATAGCAATCCTCTCGTTGTGTCTGCGTTAATATCTTTCTGATTTAAATAGCCAATTTGTCATTTTGTCTTGTCATATCTAGCTATCAATCTATTTGGAACAACGGACACACGAAGACTATTTGCCTACCTGCCTTATCTATATCGACATAGAACAATGTATATACTGATGTCATCACCATACCTTTCTACCTTGTGTATACACAAACACACACATACATATGTATGTATATATATACACAACTGCATAATTATATACATATACATGCATATAGATACATATACATACACATATATACATACATATGTATACATACGAAAACCTGTAGTTTTAAAGACCTTCACATAGAATGATTAGTGTCTCTATGCAGATGAAATTACAGGCAAAGCTAAAAATGCTTTCGGCAAACTTCGTCATCATCTGATGTGTGAACAGGAAATCTAATTAGAAACAAAAATTACTGTCTGCCAGGTTATTTGTACTCTATTTTATGGACTGGAATCTTGGGTGTCCTCTCGAACACATATCAACCAGCTTGTCTTTCTGAAGCAAAGTCTTCGGACCATCTGTGGATATAGCCTGAATTTTGAATACAGGCCTAATTTCTAAATGTATTGGCAGTACAGCAGTCTTTCTTTTGAAATTCCAGTTAAAGATGGATTGGTTATGTTATCGAAATGAGTGACAAGAGAATTCCAAAAGTCCTTATGTAGAGCCGTTTCCATGATGGAAGGAATATCATAGGAACACCACGGCTTAGGTACAAGAATAAGCTCAAAGCTAACCTGAAAGTGACTAAGATCTCTTCAATGGAAACATTTGGGAAAAAACTTCACTGAATTTCAGTGAATGGAGGTTAACTTGCTATAAAGCCACAAAGAACTATCCTTTGAGCCATTAGGATCATTTGAAAGAGCACAGACAAAGTATTGAATTAACATGCCAGCCACTTTCTCTAACAATCTTCTCTCATGTCCAAATTGTGGGCTTCTCTGCAAACAACTGGCACAACTGAAGTCTCAAGAGAGAGAGACAATGACTATATATATATATATATATGTATCCAATTAAATGAAGAAAAGAAAATGGAGATACGGAAGTTACCAATTATTTATTAACAAATTGGTCATCTTCGCTTAGGCATACCCATACTAATAACATGGTGCTAAAACTCAATGTACATATTCTTCAGAAAAAGATGCCAGTCGAGAAAAGAGCATAAGAGATTATCATATAAATGTCATTCATTTAATTACACACACATATGTATATATAACACATACATATGCATATATATTCATATATATATATATGCATATATATACAAGTATATACTTGCATATATATGCATACATATGCATATATATATACATATATACATGCATATATATGCATACATATGCATATATATACATATATACATATATACATGCATATATATATATATACATGCATATATATATACATGCATACATATATACATGCATATATATATACATGCATATATACATGCATATATATATACATATATATGCATATATATATACATATATATGCATATATATATACATATATATGCATATATATATACATACATATGTATATATATATACATACATATGTATATATATATACATACATATGTATATATATATACATATGTATATATATATATACATATATATGTATATATATATACATACATATGTATAT
>NC_142944.1:21032205-21057205 GCF_046866305.1 Octopus bimaculoides | reverse complement strand
ACAGGTCTATATCCAACATTAATAATACAGTTGTACTTTCGCCAACTCGCTATTTTTTCGGTTCCAGACTGAACCTTACTGGGGTCCCTAGGTCAAACACCTCGTTGTGACAACACCATCACTAATCGGTTTTGTAATTATCTATCTAGAACGTGTAATGTTCACAGACGAGATCCACTTTATCTGCCTCTGCCCTCCCTTTAACATGAAAATTTGAAAACCAGATGTATTCATTCGTTTTCGCTAACTTTCCCACGTTCCCACATCATGCTTCATCATGATGTAACAGCACCTAAACATCTACAATTTATCCATATATACGTGCGTGCGTGCACATTATATATATATATATATATATATATATATATATATATATATATATATGAAGGACGAAGTGCACAATATAAACAAAATGGTGCTACAACATATGCTTATGATCCAAATACATACAAAATAATGAATATACATGTTGAAAAATGAAATACCAAATGTAAGTCCAATCAAAAGTGAAGGACTCTCTGACACACACACATCATATATATATATATATATATATATATATATAGTTACATCAGACCCCGTCCAACAATACGAAGGACGAGCAGAGGAAAATGTTACTGCTGTTACTTGTACATCAAAGATGAATGCAAAAGTTTTGTGTGTGTGTGTGTGTGTGTGTATGAATGTATGTATAATGTGTGTACAAATATGAACAAAAAAATTAAGACGACGCCTCTCCTGTCGTTCTGATAGGGTTTGGCCGAATGGATCGGAGGATTTAGAGCGAGTCACAGGCTAGATGGACAGACAGACAGACATATATAATTAAGATGAAGCTGAAGATAACAATGTAAATACAAATAAATGTCTTGTCTTGTCTTGGCCATCCACCCGTCCATCCATCCATCCGTTCGTTCGTTCGTCCGTTTGTTTGTTCGTCCGTCCTTGTATGTATATTCTCCTTCCCATCCAGTCACCATCCATTTTAGCATTCAGCTTCAAAACCGCTGCATCAACGATGGAATAATAATGAACAGCAGGAAGATTCTGAGCATTTGCATAAGAGATAATAAATGTAATGACAGACAAAATCGGCAACGAAAAAATCATTAAAACAAAGAAAATTTACACACTACATATTCATATATATATATTTACACACACACATATATATATAACGTTATATCATATATTACATACATCTGTCATTGACCAACATAAAATATGCAATCAAAAATGTAACAGAAGCTAAAGGTAATTTGCAATATATATATACATATACATGCTGGTAATATATTAACATTGCTCACCTGTAATAAGAAAGCAGGCCATTCTGTAAGACAAACCATCGTCTTTGGTAGCCTTTCAGGTAATTTGTCCACTTGTTCAGCCAGCCTTTATACTGGTCAGTCTGGTGCAGTTTTGGTTCAGACATACCAGTCGATTTTAATGATCCTGGTCCAAGCTCATAGCCTGTCGAAGAACTGTCCATGGAGTTTATCCCTCAATTTCAGGGATGGGGGGGGGGGAAACCCTTGTGTTTTTTTTTAAAGACCACAGAACGATAGAGTTGCTTGTCTGTCTGTCGGTCCGTACGTCTTCCTCTTTGGTCGTCTGTCTATCAGCAGTCAATTCCTGTTTTCTTCTTTTTTTTTTATCCCTCTCTCTCTCTATTACTTTTTTTTCCTCTGCCACTATTAATTTATATAAATCTTTCTCTAAATTCTTCCTTTGCTGTTTATTGCTATTATTACAATTTATTGCTCTCTGTCTCTCTTTCCCTTTGTGTCTTTCTATGTATCTATCTAACTATTCTAACTCGTGGAATTATGACAACATCACTGTCACACCTTGTGCGTGTATCTCTGTGTCCACCAGAGCACCACTTTCTCTCTATCAACTCTTACCTGCTCTGTTGCTGCCATTCCAATATGCCAATATGGCAGCCTAGACACGTCACACACGGTAGTGGCAGTGGGAGTAGAATGAGAGACGGAGTGGTAGGGTGTAGCATCAGCAGCAGCACCAGCGAAAGACTGAGTAGTAGCAGCAGCGGCAGTAGTAGTAGTGTTGATGGTGGTGCTGATTAGGGTTATGGTGATATGTAGTAGTAGTAGTAGTAGTGATAAATCGCCGCCGTAGTGGTAATGTTGATGATGTACTGTGGCAGCAATAGAGATGGTGTCGTAGTAGTAGTAGTGTTGGCAGTAGTGGGTGAGGATGACGGTAATGGGTGGCTGCTGCCCCTGCTACTACTATTACTGTTGATAGTATTGTTGCCGCTACTGCTGGTGCTCGCTATTTTTACTCACCGCCGTCACCATCACCAAGAAGTCAACCTCGACAACATCACCGATTCTATCAACGGTAGTGGCACTGCTAGCACCACCCCAGCAGCAGTAGCATTAACACCCTTAATTGCTGTGATAGAAGCAACATCATCTCTATGACATTCTCTCATTATGTTATCTCGCTAGTTTATTCCCGTCTAGGTTTCGGCCATTCGGTATTCCAGCTAGCACATTATGGCTAAAAACAAATTAAATACACACACGCACGCACACATACATTCATACATGCATACATATATATATATATATACACATACAATCATATATATAGACGAGGGTGGGTATTTAATGTCCGATTTTAAGTTAGAAATCAATAATTTTCTAACTATTTTCTTAACCAGCATACTTACCTTCCACCTTTTAACCTACTCCTGAACTTTCCTTGCTCCAACTATATTTTCCATCTGTTCTTTATTTTTTACGTTTTTGTCTTTTTCTTTCTTCTTTTTTGTTTCTAAAAATGCAACTATTTACATCGAATACAAGCCACCCACCCCCTCTCTTTCTCACTCACCCATCTCCACACAGACATGAGTAATATGTATATATATATATATATGTATATATATATATATTGGTATGTGTGTTCGTGCTATTATTATTTTGAAACCTAGTTAGGATTAAGCAGTATCAACATCCATTATTAGGACATTCTATAACTAGCAAGATATTGCTGGAATCGAGTACAGAAGTGGATAAAAAGTTACTATGTCAGTGCTACCGCTACCACACGTCTTTGTTTCCTTTATAAATATTAAAATATTTATACCTTCGAATATTTAATATAGTCATAAATAACAGGAGATATTGTACAAAAAGAAGAAATAACTTTACTGTTCTCAATATACGAAATGCCAACAGGCGTGTATCTTTCAATATAGGCTCTGGAAAATACTTTAACCAGCTTTCATCAGGTTGCTAACCCTTTTGCCACGAAGCTCAAGTATGACCCACATATCTAGGTAATGCTTCTGCTATGTACAGCACATCCTTACACTACATCCCAAAATATAGGCCATCCAACAGATTGGCAAAGAGTCGCTAACCACCACTCTACGACCACCCACTCATACACAACAATGTTTTATTCGTGTTGTTCCCACTCTATCTTTTTCTCTCTCACTCTCTTCTGCCACAAACTTATCGGCCTTTGTTTCTCTTGACTAACTAGCTACAACACCCGTGTCTCTCTTTATCATTCATTTCGACAATGTCACAAACCTCCCTCCTTACACACCATAAACGCTTAATCTAATAATTCTTCTCTGGAGTTGCAACCTTTTGATATTTTCTCCTGCCCACAATTTTCCTAACGACATCAACCTTGCAGAAGTTCAAGTTAGACATCATCTACATCAACCTCACCAGTCTAGCAAGATATACAAAATGTTATGGGTACTATCTCTTATCCTCTCATTAAATACAACAAATGATTATTTATTTATCTATTTATTACAATATAAGGAAAGAGTGAGAACCCATGACCCTTCCTAAATTAGGACAGTTGGATGCAGGAAAATGTAGTTATTATTTACTTTCAAAGGTCACTAGATGAGAAGACTATGGGCAAGGATGGGTTGAGCTTCAAGAGAACTGCTGCTCTGAGCAGACAGGATCGGTTAAAATGTTTAAATGCTAATGTGGTATTGAGACACTGTAAGGACAGCAGGGTAAAAAGACAAGGTCACTTTAACCTTCTTGATACCAATCTGTCTGATAAAGCTTCTCATTCTATGACAAACTTTGCTGTTAAAGTGATTTAACCATTTAGCATTCAAACCAGTCATATTCAGCCCAAATGTTCAATTTGTTTTATGTTTAAAGCAGCCAAATCCAGTCTCTCACATCTACCATCATCATCATCATCGTTTAACGTCCGCTTTCCATGCTAGCATGGGTCAGACGATTTGACTGAGGACTGGTGAACAGATGGCTACACCAGGCTCCAATCTGATTTGGCAGAGTTTCTACAGCTGGATGCCCTTCCTAACACCAACCACTCCGTGAGTGTAGTGGTTGCTTTTATGTACCACCAGCACGAAGGCCAGTCAGGCGGTACTGACAACGGCCACGCTCAAAATGGTGTATTTTATGTGCCACCTGCAGAGGAGCCAGTCCAGCAGCACTGGCAACAATCTCGCTCGAATGTCTTTACATGTGCCACCTGCACAAGTGCTAGGACGCTGGGCACAGGTGCCATCACGATTTCCTTTTTGCTTGCTCCAACAGGTCTTCGCAAGCCGAATTTCATGTCCAATGAAGGAGACGACGTTGGCATGGGTGCCAGTCGACGAATTTAGTTCGATTTTGATTTCACTTGCCTCAACAGGTTTTTGCAAGCGGAGTTTAATTTCCAATGAAGGAAAGGTACTCATAAGTGGGCTGGCTACACCCCTGGCAGAGGTGTAAAAATTACAACTTTAAAATTTTGAAGTTATGAGACAATGCACAATTAATTTAAAACAATGTGAGCAAATAAGGATTTAATTTGATAGAATAATTTGAATGTTAAAGGGCTAAATAAAACCTTCCATTACAAACTTCATGTTAGCTTATGATCCAAACATCAACTTCAGCTTCAATAACAACAAAATTATTTTACTAATTCGCTTTTGTATCTGGTTTGCAAGGTTCTTTACATGAATTTGTTGAAACAAATTTTATTGTGTCGAGGGAGAGTCATGGTTCAATTTCAGTTATCATTAGTCAATTGGTTAAATATCCAACTAATTGATTGTATGATTTGCTTTTGTTTTTCAAGGCTCTTTCATTGCTACCTGCAACCTTTTCAATGACTATTGACTTAGTTCGCTTTGGAGGCTGTATTTGTCTACTTGAGAATTTGCCGCATGTGTGCTAGTGTGCTTGTGTATGCATGTAAATTCTTCACTATTTTGAATATCTAATGCTTATTTGTTCACAGTGTTCTAAATCAATCATGCATTGTCTTATAACTTCAAGGTTTCAAAGATGTGATTGTTTATTTCTAGAATAACATTGAAGGGTAAGTGTGAGAAACTGGATTTGGCTTCTTTGAACATCAAACAAGTTGAACATTTGGGCCAGATATGGCTGGTTTGAATGCTAAAAGGTTAAATCACTTTAGCCCTCTAGTATTTAAACCAACCATATCCAGCCAAAATATTCTGCCTGTTTTATGTTCAAACTGGCCAGATGTGGCCTCTCACACCAACCCTACAATGTCATTCTAAAATTTAACAGTTACCTCATCAAAATCTCAAAGCTACAAGATAATGCATGATTAATTAAAGACGTGTGAATAAACGAACATTACTTTTGACAGAATAGTGTGAATGCTAAAGGGTTAACATCAACGTTTGTCTTCATTGTTTTGAAAATTAATTGCAAGAAAAACAGTATTTAAGCAGAAATATGGTAACAAAAAGGTTAAGGAACAAGGTATCTCAGGGCGTAAAGAACTTGTAAGTTTATTATCATCATCATCATTTAACAAAAATGCTGCCTTGAGCTGCACTGTTCAGCAGGAGCTGGTGAGTCAGAAAACTGGACTAAACCCTGCTATCTACTTTGGTATGGTTTCTACAGCTGAAAGCCCTTTCAAATGCCAACCACATTACACACTGCTTTTTACATAACTCAAACAGCAATGAGGTCACCAAGTAATTTGCAGGACAAGATTCCCCCTCCCCATCTCAACAGGGGGATAGTAGTGTTGAGGGACAGAAATAGGTGTCTTGCAAGCATGTTTTGCAATGTTTCCCAGATATGTAGCATAGCTACCCATACACAGGAATCATACAACCTACTTTTTACTCTGAAGGAGCAGTCCTTTGTTATGAACAAAGGTAATAGCTCTGAACTTTGTACAGCCAGTTCTTATTCTAGCAACTACACTTTTATAGCATCCTCCTCTGCTAATAATTTGGCCATCTAGATAACCAAAATTATCTACTACTTCTAAGGATACCCCAGGGCATTTGAGGAAATCTATTTTTACAAAACATTCAGCTATAAGAACAAGGTAATCAGTGACTCCATCTAAGAATATCTGAAGAAGGAATTTTATTCTGAAATATCATATCAAACTATGGATGACTAAATTACAACAGGTATATAGCCCATTGCTTGTATTATAGTCCATTGTTGTACCATTCAAAACTTTTTATTCTTTACTTTTAAATTCATTTGTTATAACCTGGAGGACCATGATAAACAAGAAACTGCATACTAAATTCAAAAAAATACCTCAAAGGAATTTTTCTAATGATTCTGTCAATCTACCTACTCATCACAATCATCATTTAATCAGCATGTTCCATGCTGGTATGGGCTAATTATTTAATAGGGTCCAATGGATCCAAGGACGGCATCATGCTCTAATGTTTTCTTTGATATGGTTTTTATGGCTGAATGTCCTTCCTAACATCAACCACTTTACAGTGTGTACTGGGTGCTCTCTTTCATGGCCCTATCACTAGTGAAGTCACCATGCAGCTTGTAGGGCTAAGATCACCTTGCACTGAGGATACAACAGAGGGAAAGGCAGACCAAGATTCTTGCTGTAGACAAGCTGCTTGGCTACTCACATAACAGAAGAGAGGATGGAAATAATAATAATAATAATAATAATAATAATCCTTTCTACTAAAGGCACAAGGCCTGAAATTTGGTGGGAGTACTTGACTGGACTTAATTTATTGACCCCGAAAGGCAAAGTTGAGCTCAGAGGAATTTGAACTCAGAATGTAGCGGCAGACAAAATACTGCTAAGCATTTTGCCTGGAGGGCTAACGATTCTGCCAGCTTGCCTTCATAGTAATACTAATAATAATACTAATAATGATGATGATGACATAATAATAATACTTATAATGATGATGATGACAAAAATAATGGTTTCATATTTTAGCACAAGGCTAGCAATTTTGAGTGGGAGAGATAAGTTGTTTACATCAATCCCAATGCTCAACAGGTACTTGTTTTATTGACTCTGAAAGAATGAAAGGCAAAGTCAAACTTGGCAGAATTTGAACTCAGGACGTAAAGACAGACAAAATGCGACTAAGCATTTTGTCCCATGTGTTAATAGTTCTGCCAGCTTTGTCATCTTAATGAAAACAATAATTGGTTTCATATTTTGGCACAATGCCAGTAAGTTCAGAAGAGGGAGTAAGTTGATTATATCGACCCCAGTACTCAACTGGTACTTATTTTATTGACACAGAAAGGATGAAAGTGAAAGTAGGCCGCAGTGGAATTTAAACTCAGAATGTAAAGACAGACAAAATACTGCTAACCATTTTGCCTGTCATGCTGATGCATCTGCCAACTCACTGCCTTATAAATAATAATAGTTTCAAATTTTGCCACAAGGGCAGCAATTTTGGGGGAGAGGTTAAGTCAATTACATTGACCCCAGTGTTCAACTGGTACTTATTTTATCAACCCTGAAAGGATGAAAGGTAAAGTTGACTGGCAGAATTTGAACTTAGAATGTAGCGACGGGTGAAATACTGCTAAGCATTTCGTCTGGCACACTAACAATTCTACCATGATGACTTCAAATTTTGCCACAAGGCCAGTAGTTTTGAGGTGGGGTGGGAGTTGATTTCATTGACCCTAGTACTTGACTGGTACCCATTTTATCAACCTCGAAAGAATGAAAGGCAAAGTCTCCCTCTTTCATGGGTACCATTCACTTTCAGTAATCTGCATTTCTTTATGCAAGCTGTCCTCATTCATACGCATCACATGTCCAAACCAACGCAGTCTTCTCTCTTGCATGCTGCATTTGATTCCAATTATGCCCAGCTTTTCTTGGTCACCAGTTGACTTCTATTATGTATGTATGCATGTATGTATGTATGCATGTATCTATGTATGTAGGTATGTATGTATGTATGTATGTATGTAGGTAGGTATGTAGGTAGGTATGTATGTATGTATGTATGTATGCATGCATGTATGTATGTATGCATGCATGTATGTATGTATGTATGTATGCATGCATGCATGTATGTATGTATGTAAGTAGGTATGTATGTAGGTATGTATGTAGGTATGTATGTAGGTATGTATGTATGTATGTAGGTAGGTATGTATGTATGTATGTATGTAGGTAGGTAGGTAGGTATGGAGGTATGTATGCATGTATATATATGTGTGTGTGTGTGTGTGTATGTGTACACATGCATATATGTATGTGTGCGTATATCTATATATGTTCATATGTATTGCTATGTTCATATGTATGTTTGTTTGTATGTATATATGCATGTATGTTCATATGTATGTTTGTATATATGTATGTATGTTAGTGTGTGTCTGTGGATGTTTGTATATATACATATGCGTATATGTATGTATGCATGTGTCTATGTATGTATATTTGTATATATTGCTATGTTCATACGTTTGTATGTATTGCTATGTTCATACATATGTTTGTGTGTATGTATACATTCATGTATGTATGAATGTATATATGTATGTATGCTTGTATGTATCTTCATATGTATGTATGTGTGTGTGTGTGTCTGTATATATACATATGCATATATGTATATATCTTAGGCACTGGAGTATTTCTGAGAAGTTGTCCAGTTACGTGACTGTCTTTAATCTCTTGGTTAGGAAATTACTAGTCAAGTCATTCCTTATTGCATGCTTTGATGCAACTCCACAATTGGCTGCCAGGAATTCTTAGAGTAAAAAATCAGGTTGTACACAAAGGTTTTTCTAACTTACCAAATATGCTGCAACCTATAAATGAAATTTATATATAAATTGAAATATATTCAATTTATATATAAAATTTAGGAGCGGCTGTGTGGCAAGGAGTTTGCTTCTCAACCACATGGTTCCAGGTTCAGTCTCCCAGCTTGGCACCTTGGGCAAGTGTCTTCTGCTATAGACTTGGCTCAACCAAAATCTTGTAAGTGAATGTGGGGGAAGGAAACTGAAAGAAGCCAGTCATAACATCATCTGTTGGATAGTTTGATAAGAATTCAATGAGTCAAGGACTGCACCATACATCAGTGTCCACCAAATAAAGTATTGGTGCTGATTCTTTCGACTTAAACCCTTCTAAAGCAGTGATGCCACATGGCTGCAGTCCAATGACTGAAACAAGTAAAAGGTAAAATATATAGGCCTTGATGGGAAGATTTGAACTCAGAATGCTGTGATTAAAAAGATACCAGAAAGCATCTTTTGCCCATGCTGCAACTGATTTTTTTTACTGTGCAGCAGCATGTGAATTATTTAGGATTTTGTTGCCAGAATGGTGAGGCTGGGTGAAATGAGAGGAAGGCAATGGGGTCTTATATCAATGTAGCTTATATGTAGCATCTCAGCTTATTAAAAATTGCAGCCAAAAGTCTTTTTGTATAAGTTCACATTGACTGGTGCAATCTTATAAGGGAGACACAGACAGACATGAAGGTCATGAACAGAAAGCTTTTGATCAAAGGTCTGCTCAGTCAGGGATGACCTAGAGTTAAACAATAACAACAAAAGATTATACAAACGGAGAAAGAACCTTCACATGATCACTAGACCTGCTAGAAACAGCAGCCAATTTCATAGAAAGTAGAAGAACATATTAAATAATGTGGTCCTAGATATCCTCTCTCCCTCTCTCTCTCTCTCAAGATGATCAAGGATGGAATATTCAGTCACTGTTGAAGTCTTGGAGTGACAAATCTCTCATGATTGGTGGAGTTCACAGAGGGTTAAGAACAGCAAACAGAATTAGATGTAGGAAGTAAGAGGTTTTAGCTGGGCTTCAGTTTGAAATTCATCTGAAAGGAAACAGAATCCAGGTGATAGGGTGCCTGCCTTATCAGCTTGATTAGGCACCAGCTAATTAAATAACTTCAGTTAATATTGGATCAAATATTCCGTTTGATTATATAACTGAATAAGATGTGGATACACATCAAACATTACCCTTCTCATTTAATTCAGTTTAAATGGAATTATTTATTTCTCTCTTTCTTCTTCTCATTTTGCCCCTTCTCTATCTTCCTTTCCATCTCTCTTCTACTGGCTCTTTCTCAAAATCATCTCTTCTATTTTCTTGTTCAGTTTAACACATTAGTTCAACCTCTTTGTTACTATATTTCCATTGAGATACTGAATTTGTTTTAATTAATTTTGAAAATAATGAAAAATTTACTAAAATAACTCTGCTGTTTTTAATTTGGTGTTTGGAATGGAAAGTTTTAATTTAGATCACTTTAACCCTTTTGTTACCATATTTCTAATGCAATAGCTTGCCCTTGTTTCAATTAATTTTGAAAATAATGGAGAAATTAGTAAAATAATTTTGTCATTATTAAGCTAGTGTTTGGAATATAGATTAACATGAATTTTTAATGGAAGATTTTAATTTAGATCACTTTAATAACCTTTTTTGTTACCAAATTTCTATTGAGATGCACTACCTTTCTTTCTTTTAATTCTGAAAATAATGAAGAATTTACTAAAATAACATTGTCATTATTAAGCTAGTGTTTGGAATATAATTAAAATGAAATTTTTGATGTTGGTTTTAATTTAGAATTTGGATCACTTAAACACTTTTGCTACCATATTTCAGTTGGAATATAGTAACAATTAAAAACAATGATTAAGAACAATACTTAAAGTTTGGTGATTCAAAACACAACCACCACCAACAACAACAACAACCACCACCAATACCATTTAATAGAGTAATGTGGTTTAGTGGTTATGATGGACTTATGATCATAAGATTGTGGTTTCAATTCTTGGTCTGGGTGATGCTTTGCATTCTTAAGCAAAACACTTCATTTCATGTTGCTCCAGTCCACTCATTTGGTAAAAGTGAGTAAATCTTGCAATGGACCTGCATTCTGTCCAGATAGGGAATATATACTCCACAGAAATTGGGAAACCAGCCCTTGGATTTTGTATGACCTGGGAAAGATCGATCTTTATCCTCTTTTCCTTTCCATGCTCATGTGGGTCAGATGGAAAAATGTTGAGGCAAATTCTTCTATGGCTGGATGGATGCCCATCTTGTCACTTCACTTTTTTCCAAGTAAGATGATGTGTCCCCTCTGCCTAGGCATGTTTTCACAGAATACTGGAAATAAAGGATACTGTTTACATGATTGTGTAGGTATATATATATATATATATATATATATATTATCATCATCATTTAGCATCTGTTGGCCATGATGGCATGGGTTGGACAGTTTGACCAGGGCTGGCAAGTTGGAAGGCTGCACCAGACTCTGGTTTGTTTTGGCATGGTTTCTACAGCTGGATGCCCTTCCTAACACCAACCATTCGAAGAGTGTTATGAGTGCTTTTATGTGCCACTGGCATGGGTACCATTTGCATGACACCGGTATCTTGCACAGCTGTGATTTTACTTGACTTGATGGGTCTTCTTCTCAAGCACAACATAATGCCAAAAGTCTCAGTCATTGCCTCTGTGAGGTCCAGCACTTGAAAGAAACTTTTCTCGTGCCACCAGCATCAGCCACTTTGCCTCCATGAGGCCCAATGCTTGAACAGTGCCTTTTTACATGCCACTGGCATGGGTACCAGTTACGTGACACCAGCATCAACCATAATTACAATTTCACTTGGCTTGTTGGGTCTTACATACATACATACAAGATGTCCATAAATTACCTTTATAGTTTGAAAATTTCATTAAAAAAATCAAAGACATGGATAGCTCAGCAGATTTTATTGGAAACATCAGAACACTTCCACATAGTCTCCATTAGCTGCATGCAACACATCAAGATGATATGATATAATAAATTGTGGAAGTTGGAACTTATGAACAGCCTATGAATATACAAGCACATATATCATCATCGTCATCATCATCATCATCAGATGATGATGATGATGTATATATATTTGGTTAATGAGAGACAGAAAATAGAAGATACGAGGAATTTCATAAGTCACTACAATTATTTTGACCCATTTAGCATACTTCTTTCACAGTATTGCATGTTTGTTTCTTTCTTGCATATTATTTTACTATTGATCTTCTATATAAATGTGTATCATTTTAATTTGCTGTTTTCCTTTACACAGAGAAGATACATTATAGAAATGTTACTTTAATGAGGTATAAATATTTATCACTGGAAGAGACACATCTGCACCATTGGATGCTTGTGAACCAGTTGTTAAGTGTCTCACCCATGAGGGATTCATGCTAGATGGATCGCAACAATTGTAGTGATTAATAAAAATTCTCATATCTTCCATCTTTCATCTCTCATTAACCAAATACACGATAAACACTGGGAAACTGATTGTGCTCTACCAGTAAGTTACCAGGTATAAATCATTTATTTTATTATCTAATACATACATACATATCATTTTTTTTTTTTCATTTTATCTAGTTTCAGCTCATGAGGTGTGGCCATGCTGGGGCACCGCCATTTATGTATATATACATATATATATATGTATGTATGTATGTATATATATATATATATATATATATATATATATATGTATGTATGTATGTATGTATGTATATATATATATATATATATATATATATATATATATATATATATATATATATATATGTATGTATGTATGTATGTATATATATATATATATATATATATATATATATATATATATATATATATATACACACACACACAATGAGCTTCTTTCAGTTTCCTTATAACAAATCCACTCACAAGGCTTTAGTTGGCCTGTAGCTATAGTAGAAGGCATTTTCCCAAGGTGCCATGCAATGGGATTGAAACAGGAACCATGTAGTTTGGAAGCAAACTCCTTACCACACAGGTACACTTGCACTTCACTGCCACACCTAATCAATTTAGGAAAATTGATAAATGTGCTAAGGGATCCATTTATGAAAGCCATACATATATGGCAAGTGGTGTTAACACTGTATGTGAGGAGAGAGAGGAGGGAAATTTTGTGAAATAGGACCTTAGCATGAAGACAGTGTTTAATTAAATGTTCTTTTCACATGTGCTGGTGTGGCTGTGTAATAAAAAGTTTGCTTCCCAACCAAATGGTTCCAGGTTCAGTGTCACTGTATAGAACCTTGACTAATTGTCTTCTAGCGTAGCCTCTGACCAACCAAAGTCCTGTGAGTGGATTCAGTAGACGGAAACTGAAAGAACCCATTGTGCATTTGCACGCACATGCATGTGTGTGTGTCATTGTGATCATGTTTGTCCCCCATCACCACTTGACAACCGGTGTTGGCTTATTTACATCCCTGTAACTTAGCTCTTTGGCAAAAGAAACCAATAGAATAAGTATCAGGCTTTGAAAAGGAAAAAAAGTATTGAAGTCGATTTGTGTGACTAAAGTTCTTCAAGGCAAAACCCCAGCATGGTAGTAGTCTAATGAATGAAGCAAGTAAATTATAAAAGATAAGATAACAGCAGATAAAACATTAATAGCTTTTTCTCAAATCATGTCATGTACAACCTCTCACCTCCCCCACACCATCCCCATGACCACCATCAACACCACCATTTGCTTGAAGTCTGTAGAGCATTAGATAATGATCAGATCTGAAACATCCACTTGGTTCTGGAGATGGACCATGGTCTTTGCAATGCAGTTTTAGTAGAAAATTCTACCTCAACAAATTCCACGTGAGCATGGAAAAAAAAAGAGGATAAAGATTATTCCCAAGTTATACAGACCCCTAGGGCCAGTTTCCTGATTTCCGTGATGTATATATTCCCCACTTGAATGAGATGCTGATCCTTTGCAAGATTTACTCATTTTTAAAGGCTGAATAGACTGGAGCTAAGGCGGTGAGCTGGCAGAAACGTTAGCACACTGGGTAAAATGCTTAGCAGTATTTTGTCTGTCTTTTGTTCTGAGTTCAAATTCTGCCAAGGTCGACTTTGCCTTTCATCCTTTCGGGGTCGATAAAAAAAATACCAGTTGTGTACAGGGGTCAATCTAATCAACTGGCCCCCCTCTCCAAAAATTTCAGGCCTTGTGCCAAGAGGAGAAAAAAAAAAAAATTAGTGAAATGAAGGTTAAGGTAAATATAAAAGTTTTTTAGTTTTCTTTGTGGCTAGAGAGGGTAAAGTACATGAAGAGTTTCTTTAATGTGTAGTTATCATGTAATTTTGTTGTTGACTACAAATTATAGATTACCATATCTCCACTGATAAATGTGCTAAGGGATCCATTTATGGAAGCCATACATATATGGCAAGTGGTGTTAACTCTGCGTGTGAGGAGTTAAAGAGAAGAGAGAGGAGGGAAATTTTGTGAAATAGGACCTTAGTATGAAGACAGTGTTTAATTAAAGTTTAACAGTAAACCCTTCTACCATTTATAAGGTAATTAACATGATAAATTCTCACTTTGTTGTACAGAGATACCACTAGCAAGGTGAGAATCAGCAATAACTTCAGTGAAGAATTTAGTGTGTAGGGAAATGTACATCAGAGTATATAACAGTTCCACTGCTATTCATTATAGGTCATCAGGAAGTAATTGAGGAGTTTAAGATTGGCTATTAGTGGGAAATTTTCTTGTAGAATCTGTCAAAGAATTAGAGAATAGATTTCAAATGGAAACAAATCCAGAGGCTGAAGTAAAATTAGCCAAGACAAAAACATTATTAGGTTGTCAGATAAAATTCATGCTTGTTTTTTCTACTTTGGCACTCTGTGTTCATATATCTGAAAATTTCAAAAATGATAAACAAAAGAAAAAAACTCAATAAAACCCTATGATTAAAAATATTTTTTTATATTAATTCAAATAACCTTGGAAAGAATTAAAATAAATGGGAAAAAAAAATGAACAAATTTAGTGGTTATGCAGATAGGGAATTGGTAAGAATTCCATATGGTGTACCCAATGTAAAATATAGCAACTCTAGTGTTGTTGTGGGATCACAAGCAAGCTGATATAGAAATCAAATTTTATATGTTGCAAAGGTATAAGAATAAGAGATCCTACGAAATAAATTTCTTCCAAATGTTTAAAAAGTCTCCTGATGAGAATGCACTTGGATATTGATATTTTAAAACCTCTGATAGCCATTAATAGTGTTAAAATATTTCATTTCAAGTGCAAATATACTTTCCAAATGATTGATTATCCAAATAGATTTGAAACTGACAAATAGAAATATGTGTTGACACACTTCAGTTTTAACATAGCAAAATAATCTGAGTTTCTTTTTTCATACAGATTTAAGAAAATTCAGTATTCATGACATAGTCATGTACACATGCATTTATCACATACATGCATAAATACACACAAGCACAAAGGCACACACACACACACAAACACGTGCGCGTGTGCACATGTATGTATGTGTGTGTATTATTTAATGTACACAGTTATGAGCTGCTACTACTAGTTTCATGCAATTGGGGATGTGTCACCAGTTGCATGAAATTATTAGTAGCTCATAACTGTAGACTGTGTACATTAAACAATATTTATCTCTCACTGGATGGAGTACATTTTTTGTTGATTTTACCTTGGCAGAAAAGTAAACTATATGCATACATTTTTTTTATATATAGTCAGGCCTATCCCCCATTTTTGTAGGAGGGGTTAGCCATAGCAAGAAACACACCAGGCATTCCATTCATTTCCCAACTAAAAGAGGTGAGCCCCGTTCTATGCTTGGGTCAAGGCATAGAATGCAACCCCTAATATTAACAGTGGGGCCCGACAGCATATGCTGGTTTACCTCTGCTGTATCATGCTAGTTCCATACTCATTTGAGCAACATCAAATTCACTCATCCGTCCACAAACACTCTCCAATCTTTCCTTTCATTTATAAACTCTCTTGCCTCTCTCACTCCAACACCTCTAACTACCAAAACTTTCCTCACTCCATCCATCCATCCAAGCAAACCAAGGTTTGCCTCTGGTTCTGCTGCCTACTACTTCTGCCTTCATCACCCTCCCAGCCATTCACTCCTCATCCATCCTCTCCATGTGGCCAAACCACCTCAACATCCGTCTATCCATTCTGGTACATATTTTTACTCTCATTCCTGCTTGCCTTCGCACCTCCTCATGTCTCATCCTGTCCATCCGTGTCATACCAACCATAACCCTCAAACCTCTCATCTCAAACACATCTAGTCACCTCCTTTCTGCCTCTCTCAGATGTTACGTCTCTGCACCATATAATATTTTTGGCACAATTACACCCTCATACACACCTCTTTGTGCTTTCATAATCAACATTTTATCTCTTAGTATACCTTTCACAACACTAAGTATCTTACTCCCCTCCCTCACTCTATATCCCACTTCTTCAGCCAACCCCACCATCCGCCATCACATGTGATCCCAGATACTGAAAAACATTCTCCTCCTCTAATGTCTCACCATTTATACTCACATCCATCGTACCAGCCATTCCATCTCTCGAACATCTCATCTCCTTACTCTTAGCTATATTCCTTTCAGTTTCCTCCTCTCACACACTCTTCCAAACTCTACCACCAGTCTCCTCAGTTGCTCTTCTGAATCCACCACCAGTGCTGCCATTTCTCTCCAATTTCTCCCAGCATTTGGGCTTCCTTACCAAAGGTTCTAGCATTTACCTCTCTCACCACACCATCTTTCAGTTTCTGTCTACCAAATCCACTCACAAGGCTATGGTCGACCTAAGGCTATACTAGAAGACACTTGCCAAAGGTTCCACACAGTGGGACTGAACCCAGAACCATGTGGTTGTTAAGCAAGCTTCTTACCACACAAACACACATGCAAACACACACACATGCACACACACACATGCACGCACACACACATGCACACACACACACACATGCACACACACACACACACAGAGTTAAATATAACTTTATCATCATCATCATCATCATCATCATCATTGAATGTCCATATTCCATACTGGCATGGGTTGGACTATATCATATACATATATTTTCATAAGGTTGAACTGTTAATCCCTACACATTGTTTTCTCTTTCCATTTTCTCTCATTCTCTCTCCATTTTTTACCTCTCATTCCTTTCTGTCAAAGAGTGTAGGCTTGAAATGTCAAAGACTTTTCCTTTCTTCCTGTGCGTCAAACCAATACACCTGCTTGTTGTTCTCTCACCTGTCCTCGTCTTTCATTTTCTGTAAATTTGAACTATATATATATATATATATATATATAGTCATTTTCATAGCATTTTTGGTTGTCTTAATAACTGATGAGATGCCGGAGCAGATTTCCGCCCTGACATCTGAAACTCGGAGTTTTATTATGGCAACTGAATTATTGTCACATATTATATCACAGATATATATATATATATATATATTGTTTTTATTCTTTTATTCTTTTACTTGTTTCAGTCATTTGACTGGACCATGCTGAAGCACTGCCTTTAGTTGAGCAAATCGACCCCAGGACTTATTCTTTGTAACCTAGTACTTACCTTATTGGTCTGTTTTGCTGAACCACTAAGTTACAGGGACATAAACACACCAACATCGATTGTCAAGCAATGGTGGGGGGACAAACACTGACACACACACACAAATATATACGGATATATATATATATATATACAATGGGCTTCATTCAATTTTTGTCTACCAAATCCTCTCACAAGGCTTTGGTTTGACCAAGGTTATAGTGGAAGACACTTGCCCAAGGTACCACGCAGTGGGACTAAACCCAGCACCATCTGGTTGGGAAGCAGGCTTCTTCCCATACAGCCATTCCTGCACCTATATATATGTGTGTGTATATATATATACACACGCACGCACATATATACATATATATATATATATATATATATATATGTGTGTGTGTGTGTGTGTGTATATATAAGAGGAATAACCACTAAGGTGGCTTCCTAATATGCTAGAATAAGGCACCGAATCATCTTACCATGAAGAATGTGTTCTCAAGAAATTTCAGTAAACGCCAGAATGTAAAATGAGCAAGACAAATGAAAAGATACAAAATTTCGGATTTTTTAAAGTAGACTAGGCTACTGGTTTAAATTGATATTAATTTCTACCCTCATTATTTAACTTTACATATATAGAAGGTCGTTTGTTATGACCAGTCAGAGAGGGGCCATTGAACCCAGAACCATGTAGTTAGAAAGCAAGCTTCTTATCACTCAACCACAAAGAATTAAAGCTCTTGGAATCTTGGTGTTCTGTGACATAAATGGCTTAACCCTTTAGCGTTCAGATTAATTTGGCAAAAATAATCCTTATTTATTCACATTTAAAAAAATTTATCTGATATTATTTTGTAGCTTCAAGATAGGAAAGATGTAATTGCTTATTTTCAGAATGACATTGCAGGGTAGGTGTGAGATGCTGGTTCTGGCCAGTTTGAGCATAAAATGTGTAGAATATTTGGGCTGGATACACTAAAGGGTTAAACACCAACAAAACTAAATCCAAGAAACTTACCAGCTGCCTAATCACCTACAACTCAAGGCAGATAGATTATATATGCATGAGGGAATGGGATGGAGCACCAGGCCACAGATTGTGAATGCTTAGTCTTTACCTGGTGAAAGAACTTCACTGATAGACTCAGTGACATAAAACAAAATGGAGACAGAAGGTATGGGAACCTACAAAAAATTACTGAGTTAAAAATCACATAGGTTCAATAAAAGTATTAGTTGACCTGCATGATGACAATGAGCCAGAGATGGAGAGTAATAATGTAAGGGACAACTGGAAGTTTTTATGAGGCATCTTGCTGCAAGTGACATACCAGATCTGAAGTTAGATTGAGGCTTCAGCTGGGACATTGCTCTAACTGGAGATCTGGACCTCACAAAGAATAAAGCAAACGAACCCTAAAAGTGGTAAGGTACCATTCTGGAGTATACCTGTCTAACCCATGTGAACATGGGAAAAAGGAAGTAAAATGGTAGTAGTGGTGGTGGTGGTGACAATGGTGGTGGTAACAGTGGTGGTAGTGGCAGCAGTTGTGATTGGGGTGGGGGTGTTGGTGGGGGGGTATTGGTGGTGGTGGTGGTGGTGGCAGTGGTGGTGACGTTGATGATGGCAGCAGCTATGAACACAATAAAATTCAGTCAATAATCACAAACAGACACACATCTAGTCTTCTTGAGTGTTCTTGATTTAATGAGGGAAAAATATTAAAATTATCAATAACATTGCATTCAATACTGTTTTGGTTGCTTTCATACATATATTTCCATTACTTTCAGTGGTGAAATCATTTCAAATGTGATTCATTTTTAATATCTTTGTATTGAAAAGAAAGATTTGGTCTAAGGCTTATGGAGTTCCAATATATAAAAGAAAGGAGATTTAATGTAATATCAGCTTAGAATTATGTAATGTTAGATAAGAATTCTGCTACTTGAGTTCTTTGAGATTACATTGAAGAAAATTCCTAACAGCATTGCTAAGGATTATATATGTTATTTACCGTATAATAATATAGCTGCATCACAAATATATTTCAACAAATAGGAGCATAAACCAAGTGGGGATGCTTCTAAGTGATTACTCAACCTGCTAGAAATAGCACCCAAGTTACCCTCAAATCAAAACTCCATCATCTTTAAACAAGGATGGTTATATTATTTAATATAGTTCTATATATCTTCAATGAGATTATTACAGCTGGAATGCTTATCATAAATCTGCTTTTTATCAAAGTTACCTTGAAGATAAAAACAAAACAAGCACATGTGGCTGTGTGGTAAGAAGCTTACTTCCCGACCACATGGTTCTGGGCTCAGTCCCACTGTGTGGCACCTTGGGCAAGTGTCTTCTATGTAGCCTCAGGCCAACCAAAGCCTTGTGAGTGGATTTGGTTGATGGAAACTGAAAGAAGTCTGGCACCTGTGCCCAGCGTCGCCTTTCTGGCACTTGTGCCCGCAGTATGTGTAAGGACCTTCGAGTGAGATCGTTGCCAGTGCCCCTGGACTGGCTCTTGTGCGGGTGGCACATAAAATACACCATTTTGAGCATGGCCGTTGCCAGTACCGCCTGACTGGCCTTCGTAGAGATCGTTGCCAGTGCCCCTGGACTGGGTCTTGTGCGGGTGGCACTTAAAATACACCATTTTGAGCGTGGCCGTTGCCAGTACTGCCTGACTGGCTTTCATGCCGGTGACTGGCCTTCATAGGATTTTCGAGCGAGATCGTTGCCAATGCCCCTGAACTGGCTCTTGTGCGGGTGGCACATAAAATACACCATTTTGAGCGTGGCCGTTGCCAGTACCGCCTGACTGGCCTTCGTGCGGGTGACACGTAAAAGCACCCACTACACTCTCTGAGTGGTTGGCGTTAGGAAGGGCATCCAGCTGTAGAAACTCTGCCAAATCAGATTGGAGCCTGATGTAGCCATCTGGTTTCACCAGTCCTCAGTCAAATCGTCCAACCCATGCTAGCATGGAAGGCAGACGTTAAACGATGATGATGATGATGATATATATAATATTAGGGACAAAATCCAAAATTACAGGTAAAAACTATATATTTATATATATAAAGTAGTTGTATACTGTCAACTTAATGTGACAGTCTATTTAGCCCTAGGAAGCAGCACCACCTCCTGTCAGCCTTGACACATTTCCTGTGTCCTTATGTTTACAAGAGGGAGATAAGCACCTCCACTCAGCTAAGCCAGCATCCAGAGACTAGTTTCTGAGTCATTGCTCATCTTCAGTCTGGAGTAGCATGGCCTGCTAGTTGGAGATACCTATCTAGCCCTAGTAAACATAAGGACACAGGAAATGTGTCAAGGCTGACAGGAAGCGATTCTGCTTCCTAGGGCTGAATAGCAGTAGTATTATTCCCTTCATAGGACTGTCACATTAATTTGACAGCATACAACTACTTTATCGTATCACTACTGCATAAATCTCTCTGAGAGATTTAGAAATGTATTATTTATATAAATATATATATATATATATATATATATATATATATATATATATATATATATATATATATATATATATATAAAAGATAAACAAGAGTGAAAAACTACAGAAGGCTTGTGTTACATGGTTAAAGTATATATTTAAATCATTATGTTAGAAAAATGTTATAAAATTTTGAATATAGAAACATTGTTTTTGGAGAAATAATTGGTTTCGTATTTTCTTTTCAAATTTCTCTACCTGTATCGTAACATGTCTTCACTATGGTGTAAAATATGGAGTTCTAGATATAGAAAGGTAATCAGGGATTTTTTCCGGTATAAGAGAGATAATCAAAAATTTTGGGGATGATAGGGTTTGATTAATTAAACATGATTTGGTTTAGAAGGAATAGAATGTTACAAGTGGTTAGGTTTTACTTTATATTTTTTTCAATGAGGTGAGTTTCCTTATTTAAAAATGTTAGAAATAGTTAAGTTTTGGCTTATATTTTTCAATGGAGAAGGTTTCCTTATTTAATCTAATTTGTGTTGGTGTTGCAATGGTTCATTGATAGAATGGAAAAATTATAAATTGTGGTAGCATTTGTTTTGCGCATTTCTCAATATGTTCACTAAAGGGTATCATTCTGTATTCTGGGAATGCAATCTGCTGTCGATGCAGAGTCCATCTGCGTCTGAGCGATAATCCCATGGACCCTATATAGTGTTGGTGGCAGCCCGAGCATCTTATGACATAAATCAGGTTTTCTGAAGCACAATTAAAGTCAGATTTGATTTTGAATTTTTGTCCCTCTTTGAAAAGGAATTCTGATCCTTCTAGAAAGTTTGGGCATGTTGCGCAATTTGGTCGACCACATATTTTCACTTTTGCATCTGTTATTTTGGAAAATAATTTTGCCTTTGTGAGGATCTTTTTTAGTGATTTTGGTTGTTTGTAGCTTTTAATATGTATGTGTAAGATTTCCTTTAATTTGCGGTCCTTATGTAGCATTGGTAAATTTTGGGTGATGATGGTGAAGGCTTCTTTGTTTCTGGGGTTGTATGTGGATATGTATGGCAATATTTTTGGGGAAGGTGTGTTGCTGCATTGAACTTTTCTTAAGTTTTCTATGTCGATTTGTGTTGCACGTCTGATTTCATCGTCTATGAGTTGAATTGGGTAGTGTCTGTCAATTAGGGTATTTTTGAGTTCTTGCAGTCTAAAGTCTCTGGTATTTTGTTCTGACACTATTGTGCATATCCTCCTTGCAAGGTTGAAGTGGATGTTTGTTTTGGTGTGTCTTGGGTGGCATGAATCAAATAGTAGATATTGTTTGGCGTCTGTGGTTAAACTCCTTAATTTCAAAAGACTATTGAACAGCGTCAACCCAAACATGCAGTTCACAATGGAATACAACCAAAAGGAGCTCCCATTCTCGGATATACTAATTAAAAAAAATAAACCTAAAAATAGAAACGGACATATTTTACAAAACCACATTCTGAGTTCAAATTCCACCGAGGTCGACGTTACCTTTCATCCTTTCAGGGTTGATTGAATAAGTACCAGTTATGCATTGGGGTCGATGTAATCGACTTAATCCCCTTGTCAGTCCTTGTTTGTTTCCTCTGTGTTTAGACCCTTGTGGGCAATAATTTTGTCTTATGTAGACTGAAGTTGTCTGGTATTTGTAAAAGTTTGGCAATAATTATATAACATAACTTTTATAATTCTCTCTTTTACTTTTTTCACTTGGTTCAGTTGTAAGAGTGTGGCCTTGCTGGAGCACCACCTTTGAAGAACTTGTGTTGAATGACTTGACACCAGTTTTTATTATGTTTTTCTTACATTCTTACACCTGGTACTTGTTCTATTGGTCTCTTTTGCTGAACTACTAAGTGACAAGGATGTAAACACACCGACACCGGTTGTCAAGTGGTGGTGGTGATGGTTTGACAAGCACAGACACAAAGACACACACACACTGCAAAACTCTAAGTCACATAGAACCAAATGAAACTGCTTTAAAGAATGCATGTGTATGTGTGTGTATGCATGTGTGTGTATGTGTGTGTGTATATGTATGTATGTACATATGTATGTATGTATGTATGTATGTATCTATCTATCTATATATATATATATATATATATATATATACATGCGCGTGCACACACACACATAATAGGCTTCTTTCAGTTTCCGTCTACCAAATCCACTCAAAAGCTTTTGGTCAGCCTGCGGCTATAGTAGAAGTCACTTGTCTAAGTTGCCATACAGTGGGACTGAACCTGGAACCATGTGGTTGGGAAGCAAACTTCTCACGACACAGCCATGGCTGTGCGCAACTGTCAAAACATTTACTCCAGAGTGGACTAAATTTAAAATCTTCCCAGAAATTCTGAAATCCAATGAGAGTAGGAATGGTAGTTTTGAATATATGGTCATGTGATGGAGTTTCGAATATTTACTCATGTGATCCAGTTTCAAATACATATAGTCATGTGATCCAGTTTCAGATATATATAGTCATGTATCCATTTCAAGATATAGGGTCAAGTGAACCAGTTTCTTTCCTCAACACCATCTATTTAAATTTTTTTTCAGCCATTTCCTCATCCACAGCTGTATACTACTTGTATGACTGATTAAAACAATTATTCCATTGTCAGCACATTCGACTCAGTCATTTGTCTTTAGCCATGAAATATAAACAGGTGTCGCATCACTCCAAGTGTTCTGGATATTAGTCAGGCTATTTTGTTAAGCAGTTTAAGGGAGTATTATATTGTCAGGTTACTTGGTATTTTTCACTGAGTTCAGATTGTCCATGCTTTCCAGGAGCCTTCCAGTTTGGCAGCTTCCTAATGATATTGTTTACTTAACTTTTCAATATTTGAAAGCCAACTTTCATTAATTGTTCTCAGGAGAGCCATATTGTTCTTGTTGCATATATATATATAGTGCTACACAATAATATCAACATCGCTCTGACAATATCCTTTTCAATTAGCTAAGTGTTGTTACTTGCCATTCTTAACACCCTATGATACATACATTTATGCATACATTCATACATCCATCCACACATGCATACATACATACATGTATGTATATATGTGTATATATAATAATAATAATAATAATAATAATAGAGGATAAAACTTTTTTTTTAAATTTTATCAGTGGCCAGCATATAAAATGAAACCGATTAAGGTGAAAATTATATGTATAGTTATAATAAGGGCTTAGAAATAAATTTTCTAGCCATATGCTGAGAAAAAGATGCTAAATCATTTCACCACTCAAAGAATACATACATATACACATTGTTACATACATACATATATACACACATGCATACGTGTGTGTGTGTGTGTGTGTGTGTGTGTGTAAGTGTGCTCCTCTAAATGTGGTTTTGTGGCATGAAGCAAAGCAGGCCTAGCCATCCACTCAAGAAAACACATAGTAAATAATCCACAAGCACTGAAGCAAACTGAGTTCTCAACTTATTCCTTTTGCCAAAAGGTTTGCAAGGCACCAGCAGGCCTCAAGAGACACATTCGTGTGTCAATGTTTTATTTTACTGAATTCTCATTTGTTACTCATGACAAGAGAATCCATCATCATCATATATATATGTATGTTTGTATATATAGTTTCTGGCATGAATGTATGGTTAAGAAGTTTGCTTGCCTGTTATGTGATTTTAGTTTTTAGTACCTTCTACAAGTGTCTTGGGCTCATCAAAACCTCAT
>NC_142944.1:20964705-21027205 GCF_046866305.1 Octopus bimaculoides | reverse complement strand
AGTTTTCCCCATCTACCAGTGCAAAGAAACAATTTCTGTACAAGAACGTTTAAATAAAGAAAATTTATTCAGAACACACCTAAATATGAATGCATAACCAACTTTGGTCTCAGTATATATTTTAATTCATGATCACATACCCATCACTGCACCTATTCCATCTCACTACTTTAGCCTTTTAGTTTTTGTATATTTATTTATTTCCCCACCAAAAAGAGATCAGCAATTACCTCCTCTGTCCCAAATAATAATGATCACTAATCACCTCCCCTTAGATTTTTTTACTTATTGATTAATTCACAAACTTCCATACAAGAACATGGACTAAAATCTTCATAAGAAAATACGAAATTACAATAATTTCAATATCATGATTAGTGAAAGTGAAACCAGTTGACAAACACAATACTCTTTCACTTATAAGACATTAAAAAATATATTAATACTATGTAAACTCTGTGTATTTTCCTTCTTTTATTTTATCTATATATATTTTTTGCATTACAACTCACCATGTGGGGATAGTTGAAATTCTCCTCCTCCCTTTTATTATTATGATATATATATATATATATATATATATATATATATATATATATATATATGTATGTATATGACAACAAAAATACAGGTAAAGAAATTGTTTAATGCACCAAACAAAGCTGACAATCTTTGCTGTTGTGTCAACATACAGAAAATATTAATTCAAATTAATATATCTGAAAATACATGTTAACGCAACGATTTTCAAAGCGATCCAAAATTAGTTAAATTCAAAGTGATCTAAGAATATATTTAAGCAAAATGAACACATACAAAAGAAATGTCAAGAAGAAATATAATCTAAAAAAAGCTATTTTTGTATGCAATTAAGAATATAAATATCCACTAAATCAGCTACTTGAGCCAAATCACTGGACCCCATAATAATGTTGAAATAATCAGGTCTATCAATTCTAGTCCAGTGCTTTCCATCAAATTCAATTATGGTTTTCCTAGCCATTAGTATTATATTAACTTCACATTTGGATAAATCTGAATTCTTCATAGCAAATATTAAGGCCTTATTCAGTAGTACAGTGTTGACGGATGAGTAATAATTTGATATATCTGACTGAATGAATTTAGCACACATTTTATCCTTGATATTTATGAACCAATCAATAACTTCCTAGGAATTAAACTGTAAAGATAAAATTAATATTTTGTTTAAGCTTAGGAATGTTTACCAATAACAAATTTACTAATCTTACCAACACTATATTTAGATGGGCAAATAAATCTAACTTGTGGATTGGTATTAAAGTCAGGCCCTTTAAGTTAATTCTGGGGGTTTTGAGAGTGTTAGGTTCAGTTTGATCATCAGCTCGTAAATCTTCAACTATGGCTTTCACAGTTAAGTTAATGTTTAGTAAGTTTACCTTGGAGATTATTTTATAATCCTTTGTAACTCTGTTCTTCAATTAAAGAAAAGTATATTTCTGGTTCCAAATGGTAAATATTTCCAGTTTTATTTGCATGAACAAGTATTCCAGGTTTACTTCTAAATTCTTTCAATAACTGGGCAAAGGTAAAGAATATGCATACCACCTGTTTTCAACGTTTGCAGTTTGGGTTAGGTTTAGGGTTACAGTTAGGGTTAGAGTTAGGTTTAGGGTTAGGATTAGGTTTAGGGTTAGGGTTAGGTTTAGGGTTAGAGTTAGGTTTAGGGTTAGGATTAGGTTTAGGGTTAGGGTTAGGTTTAGGGTTGAGGTTAGGTTTAGGGTTAGGGCAGGGGTTGCAAAAGGGGGTCCGAAGGACCCCCTAGGATTTGGCAAGGAATTACAGTGGGTCAATGATAGCCAAGGGGTCAAATGGGGGTCGGTGTGCAAAAGACCAGCTCACCAAGATGCTTAGTGCCATTAAACAAGGGAAAACGTGGCATTTTTCACATTTTCTAACTGTGAAAACAGTTTTTAAAAATTGAACGTTTGATACTGTATACTCATACACGTAGTTTTAAATGTAAACGGTATATCATCTTCAATAGAATTTCTTAATTTGTCGATTTTATTGATAATTTCTAAATTAATATTTTAGCTAACATTTTAATTGCCAGCAACAGTACCTGGTATGCATTTAAGATATGGTACAATAAGGTAGGGTATTAAGATATTTCAAATGAGGAGAGTGGTCAATGCAGAAGGAGAAGTGGCTAAAGGGGTTTGATGTGGAAGGAGAAAATGGGTGGTATGCGTATTGTTTATCTCCACCCAATAACAGTTGCAATTTTCTTAGTTGAGGGGTTTCTTCTCATAGGGAATTGGCAGAATTTAATGTTTTTGACGATATTCCTAATTTCACCTTCAAAATCAGCCAATGAAGGGTTATAAAGTGGAATTCTTCAGGACATAAACATTTGTTTGATCATTATTAGATTGACCATCACAATCATTCTTCTTGTTGAAGTAGAATGCATGCTATCTCATGCGATGAATAAGTGAGTTGGCCTTATCAATTAGGTCTTTCATATATTCTTTTTTAGATGGTAAAGGTTTGTCCTTTAAAGATGTGTCCATAAAAACTTACTCCTTTCAAAGATAATCCATCGTAAGCACTTGTAAATGAGAATAACAGAGTTGTGAAGGAAGGATGAGTGAATGGAAGAAGAAGTGACGTCACAAAGGGATCAGAAGGGAGAGGAAATGACGTCACATCAAGAAAGCAGTTGTTTTGAACCTGCTATTTCTTGATATGATGTCATTTTGTCTCCCTTCTAGTCCCTTCGTGACATCATGAAACGAAATAGAGGAGCAGTGATCTTTAGACCAAAGTGGCTTGTGAAGGAAGGATGAATGACTGGAAGAGGAAGTGACTTCATGAAGGGACTGGAGGGGAGAGGTAATGATGCCATGTCAAGAACGGTGGGTTTAAAACAGCCTCTTTCTTAAGGGTCTGTGGTGAGTAAAAGACGTGCTGGGAGTGATCGCAGAGTAGTAGTCCTTTCTGGTCAGAAGTTGGGGAGAGCTTACATGTAGGTACAACTCTGAGGTTTTAGCTGTAGTTGGTTATGAAGCCTCTCTTGGTTTACTACAAAATGTTGCATACCATTATATAACATGAGTGGCATGTTAACTCGTGGAAATATTATAAGAAACAAGCTTCAGAATAACAGCGAGACTTTATTCCTCCACTAAATTATACAGTGGACCAAATAACACATCACAAATTCTGTTGGTTGTATAGTTCATCCATTGTTAGGATAATTCAACTCTGGCTATTGTCAGTTACGAGTGCTTCATTATAATAGCAGGAAAATATCATGACATGTGCTCCTGGAAATCTCTCACTTCACTGCTCATAATGATTTTACAAAGCTATTTAATGGCAAAAAAGGACTTACATCGATGGTTCAGATTAATTGTTTGAGGATGTGTTATGTAAAATGTGATTGGAAAATATCATTGAAATTAATATATCCGGAAATACATGCTGACACATTATTTTCAAGGTGATCCAAAATTTGTCAAATTCAAAGTGAATTAAGAAAATATTTTAAGCATATGAACACATAAAAAAGGAAGATTAAGAAGAAATATTACCTAAGAAAAACTACCTTTGTAGCCAGCTCCTGTCATGCCGTCCAACCCATGCCAGCATGGAAAATAGGCGTTAAATGATGATGATGATGATAATGATGATGATGATGATAATGATGATGATGATGATGATGATATATATCTACATACACACACACATTTTACTGAACCCCATACAAATAGGCTTGGTACAATTTTTAACAGACACGCCTTAAGAGTTTCCTTTAGTGTTAAAAAGATATCAGTAAGTAGGCCCACATCCAAGACAAAGGCAGGATGCTCATGTAGTGGGAATACATGTCTCCTTAAAAGCTACTGTAATGCACAAACAGTTGTATATGCGACAGAGGTAACACGGAAAGGTTGAAATGGGCAACCATGTGCATAAGTGTGTGAATGACAGAAAGTTCTTTTAGAATCAGATTCAATAGCCATACGTCCTGAAGAGATAAAATACCACAGTCCTGTCCGGACATATGATTATTAAAAGGAAGCTCATGATGTACAGCATAAAGTGGAAAATCTTAGGAAAGAGCTATTCCAACAGAAAATGCAGAATATACTTGGCTGAAAAAAGAACCATATTAAAAAACTCACAGCAGCCAGACAACTATCTAAACTGCAAAAGCGAGATTTTTAGCCTGTGCCTTCATGGAAAAAGATATATTTTTGGAAACCTGTGGTCCCCATCATGACTATAATCTCCAGTTCTCCATGTTTGGTAATTTTCACCATCAAATCCTGAGAACTCAGCAAAGATTTTAACCAAAACATATACAGATACATATATGTCCTAACATGGGCTTAAGCATTCAGATACCAACCAACACCCTTATCATCCCCCACCAAACCTTACATACATAATATTCATACTCACATTTGAACCTTACTTGAATACCACCTTCTAAACCAGCCACATATTTTCAAAGAGATCTTAATCTCAGAGAGTTTTGGGGCTAAAGGACATAACTCTTTATCATCATCATCATCATCATCATCATCATCATCATCATCATCATCATCGTTTAATGTCCATCTTCCATGCTAGCATGGGTGGGACAATGCCAAAAGTGCTGGTGAGGCCAAAGCCTTACCAAACTTCTGTGACTGTTTTGGCAGGATTTTTACAACTGGATGCCCTTCCTAACACCAACCACTCAACAGAGTGGACTAGGTGCTTTTAAGTGGCACCTGCGCTGACAGGGTCACCAAGTAACCTGCAAGACATTAAAAAAAAACGTTTAAGAGGGGAAGAGGCATTGGTGGAGTGATGATGAAAAGGTTATAGCGAGACAGATATAGGTGTCTTGCTGTAGAGGAAGTACAAGGTTACCTGGTTGGAGAGAGAAAGATCAGGAATGAAGACAGAAAGACGTGAGCTACCGCAAAGAAAATACACAGTTGCCCAACCTGAGGGAAGCACAGGAGATGAAGGGAGAGTGGGAAACAGCAGGATAGGGATGGTAGGAAGGGCATCCAGCTATAAAAAAACTATACCAAACAGACAGTGGAGCTTGGCATAGTTCTCTGGCTTGCCAGCTCCTGTCAAAGAGTCCAACCCATGCCACCATGGAAGATGGACTTTAAATGATAATGATGATGATGATGACAATGACGATGATGGCGATGAAAGATGCACAATGCAATGAGTTTCATCAAGACGAGAAAACATTAACACACAAAGACACACATGGATGTGCACATGCATGCGCATGCACACACACACACACACACATACACACGAACACACACACATACACACGAACACACACACATACACACACACAGAGAATCAAGGTTTCCATAATTCCACACCCAGCACAGTCTCCACCATCACAGACACTGAAGTCAATTGATTAAACAAAATAATTATGGAGTTGATTATAATTAAGGCAGAAGTGTACAAAATATATATACAACCACCCCATTACACCCTAAAAAAATAATCAGCATCATAAAAAAATTCAGAAACAAATTCAAACACAATGCACCAACAATTACACATGGTTGGAATAAAACTCAACATTGAATGACTAAACAAGGAAACTGACAGAAGCAGCCACACCACCACCACCACCACCACCCATACACCCACCACCACCCACCCACCACCACCACCACCATTGTCATCACTGCAAGCAACACCTCTTCCACCACCATCTCTACAAACACAACCACCACCACGATCACCACAACCAGGATCTCTACCACCACCACCACTACCAACAACAACAACAATAACAACAAAACAGAAACAACATCAACAACAACAGAGGTATATTCTTTCATTTAGCCACAAAGGGCTTGACATACATTAAACATTGAGAACAATATAGGTTACAATATCTGTGGTATTTAAAGAAATAAAGCCATAAAACTTGAGACAAAGTTGTGACTGTTATACAATTGACAAATTAAAAAATAAACAAAAAATATATATACAAAATACTATTTATAAAAATATAATTAAAGCAGGCGCAGGAGTGGCTGTGTGGTAGGTAGCTTGCTTACCAACCATACGGCTCTGGGTTCAGTCCCACTGCATGGCACCTTGGACAACTGTCTTCTATTATAGCCTTGGGCCGACCAAAGCCTTGTGAATGGATTTGGTAGACAAAAATTGTTGTACTCTTTCGCCCCAACTTTCTTTCACTCTTTCTTCCTGTTTCTTGAGTAACGCTGCGATGGACTGGCTTCCTGTCCAACTGGGGGGGGGGGGGGGAGGCACATATGCCATAGAAACCAGGAAACCGAGTCCATGAGCCTGGCTAGGCTTTAAAAGGGCGCATAAATGAAAAAAAATAATGTTAAACTGCAATAATCCCAGCTCCAACCTCAAGTTTCTCAGTTAAGTTGCTTCCAGTACATAGAATGACTTGAACAGTTCCTTGTATTTAGTTCACATAATTGTGAAACTGTATGTACCTCAGAGTTTACACTTTCCTTCTAGTTTCCTAAAAGCCTTCAGAGATGATTAGGACTCTGTTTTTTTCTTTTCTTATATTTTTTTATCCCTTAAAAGTTTGTCTGGATGAAACTATGGACATCTTGTTCATTTGTGACTGTATGTGAGTATCAATATTACTGTTAATGTTGCTAAACAAGTTCTCAGAATCACTCAAAAAGCATTTTTCCACCAGGAAATACAGATTTTTTTTCCATTTTTAAAACATGTATTTTTGCAAAGCATGTATATTGGTTTTATTCTGATATGTGTTCACATAATTTTTTTTCTTCTTTACTTTGGCAGGCTTTGCTGAGTTGCCATTATGAATTAAACCATAAACAAAATATCAAAAATGTCAGTAAAAGTCTCTCTCTCTCCCTCTCTCTACTTTTGGATGGCTGGAAGTCAGTTAAGCAGAATAAATTTAGCCTGTAAATTAGTTTTACCTGACGCAAACATTAGTTCCGATAATTTCAAAATCTTTGGATAATGCTATAAACCAAAAGCTAACAGTGGAGCAGAAGAAGAGAAGAAAAACACCCATTTATACCAATGTCCAGAAGTAATACTAATTGTTTCTGATATAGACATAAGGAAAGGTGGCAAGCTGGAAGAATGTCGCATGAATGTTGGGCATGAAAGGTTCCGCATGAATGCGATATGGTTTAAAAACCCAGGTCAGTGGTTAAGCAGGGTTCGTGGGGTCCGTTATAATCCCACCTCCACTCCATCTGTTATGTCTTATTGTGTCCTATCATCATCCGTATTATATATGTTTTTAGAATTTTTAAAAGGACCCCAATCGCATTTCTTGTAAAATCATTCAATTTCATTGTGCTGTCCCTTATCCTTATGGATAATAAAAAATTAAGAATCATTCATACACCAGCTAAATGCTTAGCACCATTTTGTCCATCTTTACATTCTGAGTTCAGATTCTGCTGAGGTCAATTTTGCCTTTCATCCTTTCAGGGTCAATAAAATAACTACCAATTGAGCATTGGAATCAATGTAATTGACTTACCCACTTCACTGAAATTGCTGGCTCTGTTCTGAAATTTGAAACCAATACAGACATAAGCCCAGAAATTTGGCAGAATCAGTGTTATGATCACATCAACTTCAGTATTTGACTGCTACTTCATTTTATCGAACTTAAAAAGGAAGAAAAGTAAAGTTGACTGCAGCAGAGTTTGAACAGCCAGAATAAATACCACAAGGCGTTTTGTCCAATGTTTTAAAACCTTTTCATCAATGAACATAACAAGTAGAAAACTAATTGAGATTTGTATCCACAAAACTAACATTAAAAACATTTTAGGGTCAAAAAGGATTGGTTAAAACATACTTCATAAACATGAAGTGGTGAGAAATGATCTACAAACATCGGGACTCACAGAGGAGCTAACAGGGGACTGAGATTCCTGGTGGTTTGCTGTGCTTGAAAAGACATGTCTGGCTAAGTAAAAGCATGGTTTCCTTTACATACAGGCTTGTCTATCCCTTGCAACCCTCTTCAGCTGAGCATCCCTAATCTTGTAGGTTTGTAAGTGCTGGTGCCATGTGAAAAGCTCCCATGCCAGTGCCACATAAAAAGCACCCAGTACACTCTGTAAACGGTTGGCATTAGGAAGAGTATTCAGCTGTAGAAACAATGTCAAAGCAGATATGGAGCTTAAATAGCACTTCAGTTGACCAGCTTCTGTCAAACCATCCAATCCATGCCAGCATGGAAAACAGACGTTAAATGATGATGATGCTTGTCAAGGCATTGTAGTGGGGATTAATACCCACTACTAAGAATTGCTTCTCAAAGCAGCCATCTTCTGACACCCAAGTTCAGCTTTTGGCCTTCTCATTTGACTTAGTCTTTTAAGTCTAACACCAGTAGAACTATTTACACCAACAGAAGAAAAGGTAATGGTTAGTTCTGGTGCCTCAAAATTCAGTGCTTTGAGTAGATGAAATTCGTTATCCTGGGAAGATGGTAATTCATCAAAGAGAGCAAACACTCTGGTTTCAAACCTTGGCCAACTTTGCTGCCACACATATCCATGAAAAATCTTTAGGAATAAACCTGGAGAGCAAATCCAGGATCAAAGTTTCTAAGGCAGTCAACTGCTGTTTTCATCTCTGCTCTGGTAATTTCTGTAACAGCATTGGTGTCAAACTGGATTGTCTCAGTCTTACATACTAACCCTGCCAAAGTCTTACATAATCTGTTTGACTGATGTACATCATCACCGCCGTCGCCGCTACCGCCATCATCGTTTAACATCCATCTTCCCTGCATGCATGGGTAGGATGGTTGACTGGAGTTGACCAAGTAGAAAACTACCCTAGACTACTGTGTCTGTTTTGGCAGAGATTTCACTTCCTAACATCAACCACTATGCAGAGTGGACTCAATGCTTTTCACATGGCACTAGCTCAAATGAGGTTAGTTTTGGCATAATTCTTACAGCTGGATGCCCTTCCAAATGCCAACCATGTTACAGTGTGGATGTTTTAATGTGACACCAGCACTGGTAGGGTCACCAAGTAACCTGCAAGACAAGAAATTATGAGAGGGGTAGGGTCATTTGAGGAGGTGCACTTGTGTTAGAGGATCAAAGGTTAGAGTGTGACAGAGAGACAGAAGCAGGTGTCTCACCACAACAGAGGGGGCATTAGAGGAGGTGATCCAGTATCAAATGATGAAAGGTTAGAGTGTAACAGAGAAATAGAGAGGCAGAAATAGGTGTCTTGCTATACAGCATGTACATGATTACAGAGAGAGAGAGAGAGAGGCCAGAAACAAGTGTGTTGATGTAAAGGTAATACTTGGTTACCTAGTCAGAGGAAAAACAAGAGGAGATAGATAGATAGAGAGAGAGCGACCAAATGCAAGAGAGAAAGAGAGAGTAGGAAATAAAAGTGGAGAAGAGAGTAGAAAAGAGATGGTGAAGTGCTAGGGTATACTCACAAGTAACAAGAATATGTGTGTAGAACCTGGGTAGAAAAATAGGGTGTAGGTGTTGGGGGTGTGGGGAACAGCATTACAGTGAACAGGGCAGTGAGGGCAAGAAAGAGGATTAGAAAACAATCATAATTTATGAATAGGAAATATGAGGAAGAGAAAAATGCAGTTAGAAGAGGAGTTGTAGTTCGGTTTCTTAGGGCAGAGTGGATGAAAAGTGTATTGTTACATGTGGGAGGGACACAACTCTTCTAGCACTCAGTTTTGTGGATGGGTCTTCCCCAGGACCTCATATCACCAAACATCTCGTTTCACTGTCGTTTTCTCCGTGAGCCCCAGCATCCTAAGATCATTCCATGTCTTCCAGGGTCTCCCTCTTCCACAAGTACTGTCCACTTTCTGTGACAGGCACTTCTGTATACAGCTGTCTTCACTTGTATGTCCAAACCAATACATTCTTTTCTCCTGTATACCACATTTAATCCCTTTTCTGCCTAACTTTTCTCTCAACACAGTTGTGCTTTGCTGGTCATGCACACTGATGTTGCAAATCAAATGGAGCATACTACCTTCATTCCTCTCCAGCCTACACATGTCCTTTGCAGTCAGTGCCCATATCTCACTGCCATGTAATATAGCCATTCTCACACAAGCACCATACAATCTACCTGTTACAAGAGAGAGTCCTTTTGCTACCAACAGAGGTAATTGGTTCTCTGAACTTCCTCCACCTTATTCTTATTCTAGAAACAATACTTTCAGAGCATGTGTACATCAAAGTCAGAAAACATCTTCAGTAGAATTTAGAGAAATTCTTGGACAAGAATGCAGTTTTTGTGACCCTAGTCTAAAGGTTCCAACTTGTCCCACAGTGGGATAAGTTAGAATAGTATGGTGCACACTGGAATACACTAACAATTCAAGAATTATGTTGGTCACATTTCAATATTCAATTCCAGGTAATTTCACACTAGACATATTTTTCACCACTTGTTCTATGATTGTTGAACAGAGCAGGCAGAATGATAACTATTATTGTTGTGTTCAGCAGCATGTGGCATTGAAAATTTGAAACTTGCAAAAACATTATCCTCATATTCATGGGTACATATTTCAGCAGAATCTGGCATTCAGAATTTGGAACTTGCAAAGACACTTTATTTTTTTTTGCATATGTGTAATCTCTGACATCTAAAACGTAGGGATCTGAAAATTTTTTTTCAAAAAAATGCATTTTTCATGGAGAGGTGCGAAACTGCATTAGCTTCAAAATTTCTTTTCAGATTCACGTGTTTTTGATATTGGAGATTACAATTTAATGAAAAAAAACAACTTTTTTTTTCATTTTAATTACCCCCACCAATTTATTTGCTTTGTTTACAGTTGACAAGATGTGCTGTCATGCACAAAATGACAGCTTCCAAATCCTGTTTCCTGATTCGGTGAAAATTATCAAACTTTAAATCTCTATAACTTTTTAAAAACATTTTTCTGGAAAAAGTGAAACAACTCCAGCATTTTAGCTTGGAAATACACATTATTGTGACAAATTTTAAAACGTTTGAGAAACTTTAATTTTTGAAATGCTGGTAACCAAACCAACTAGATCCATTATAGAACTGTTAGAAGTTAGTGCCAAACATATAGCGCAGTTGATTAAAAAGGTATATAAGCACAATTTAACTTTATTATTTAATTATGAACTTTTTGATATTGCAATTATAATTTTAACTTCTGTGATATTTTCAAAGTGTTTGAGTTTTTTGAGGATTTGTTGATTGGTTGAAGATCTGTATATTGTTTTGTGCTGCTTTGCAGTGGTTTGTTTGTTTGTGCTTTCTCTCCATGTTTGAGGAGAGTTTCATTCAGACTTTACTGGGTCTGAATTGTCTTCTTCAGAGGAGGAGCTCGTGCAAGCAGTATAAAAGATGGATGAATGCTTAAAGAAGAAAAGTTTTGCAGAAGTGACGGAAGTCATGAAAAAAAAGGTGGACTTGACAAATTTAAAAAAACTACAAGAAAATGGTATACAGGGAAGGTGGTAATGTAAAGTTGTCACCACCCCAGGAAGTATTGAAAGACATGGAAGGAAAAACAATTGTATACAAGGTGTATTCGGTAGAAGAGAGGAGGATCAAAAATATATCGACGGAAACAATTGAAAAGGCATTGAGGTCAGTCTGGTAAGATATAGCATATCTTGCCAGAGGAAGCTGATACGGAACTGCAGAAGTACATTTTAAAATGGCAAGAAAGGCTAAGGAACACTCAGTAACCCCATTGAGGATAGAAAGAGTGGTCGGAAGAAGGACTTCCAAGGTTAGGGTGGATGGAATCCCACCTGAAATAGATGTGGCTTGGGTAGCGGCGGCTGTACTTCTGGGAAACGAAGAAGAAACAGCCATCCTCCAAGCCACAAAAGCGGAAGCTACAAACTGGAAGGGTCAAATAATAGGTGTAATCATACAAAGCACAACAGAAAATCTCGAAAAAATGGCAGAAATGGTGTCTATAGGAGATGCAGTGTTGAGAGTCTGGATGGAGGGCAGAATCCCTCAATGTTTCAAATGTGGCCAAAAAGGCCACATTAGAGTGGACTGTCCTTCACAGAATAAGAGAAGCCAGGAGGAAGCTGGGAAGGAACCGGAGAAGGTAGAAGAGGAAATAAAGATGAAGAAAGAAGAACCGTGGAAGGTGGCAGAAGGAAGAAAACAGAGGAAGGAAAAGAAAGAAGGACAGAATGAATGGAAACCCCAACCCGCACCCACCCCACCAATATCTTCTCAACACTACCCTCCTCCCGCAGACGCCAAACCCACCCATTTCCCTCTGACACAAAACAAAAGAAAAAAAGAGACACAGACACGCAAGAACTTACAAACTTTTCCTCCCACTGAAAATTGTTATGCCTGCATGATGTACGAAGGTGTAGACATGGAACTAGTGAACAAAACAACAAAATGGAGGGATGCAAGGTTTGTTAATATGGAGGGAAAGACAAACATTGAGGGATGGCACTCATGTGTCTTGCTGTCAGAGAGACAAAAAAATGAGATATAAAGTTGGATATAAGTGTTGGAAGGTGAACTGTGACATAAAGGTAATATCAGACAACATACAGTACGAAGAGCTGGTTAAAAAATATGGACATTTTGAGAAACACAGAATTTAAAGGATAAAAGGAAGTAAGTGATGCTGTTTGGAGGTGGGACATGTAGCTTATTTTCATTATCATTAATTTTATATCATGTTTTATTTTTTTTCTAGTTTGTTCTATATCCCCACTTCGTTGCCCCCTTGTGGGCAATAAACAAATTATGAACTTCATTGAAATCAGCAGCTTTAATATCCATCAATTACTTGACTCAACAGCAACAGTTGAATTGACAATTATGTTTTCCCAAGATATTGGACTGTTACATTGTATGAGAGTTTGTTACATGCGTAACCAAAATATGGAATTGACAAAGGGTGGTAAAACAAAGGACAGATTGAGATGGAGATGTGGAAGGCTGTGTAGAAACGAGAAAGGTTTGAGATGCGACACATTCTTTGCCAATAGTAATCTGGACTTTAAAAAAATGTTAATGTTCATTTTCTTCTGGGCATATGAAGCATCAGAAAGAAAATGTCAATGGGAGCCGGGATGGAATAGTAAGACTGTTTGCAATTGGAAGAATTTCCTCCATGACATATGTGCAATTGTTTCACTTTTTCCAGAAAAATGTTTTTAAAAAGTTATAGAGGTTTAAAGTTTGATAATTTTCATCGAATCAGGAAACGATATTTGGAAGTTGTCATTTTGTGCATGACAGCACGTCTTGTCAACTGTAAACAAAGTAAATAAATTGGGGAGGAGGGGTAATTAAAATGCAAATTTTTTTTTTTTTTTTCCACTAAATTGTAATCTCTGATATCAAAAACATGGATCAGACAAATTAAAAAAAAAAAAAATTACTGGTTCAAAAGTTATAGGGTGGGGGTGAAGGATTCCAGAGAAGTACCAATTTCCAATTTATTGAAATTACTTAAGAAAAATACATCAGGCAACATACACACTAAATACAACATCCAAAAACCTAAATGTTTTACTCTTGTCTTACAGAATTGCGCCATATTTCATAACAGAAATTACTCCAATCTATGATCGTAGTTCTACTTTGGATCAAAGACTCATGGATAGTATTATTTTGAGACCAACAATAAACGATTATAAGGATATTCTTTTCTATTCTAGGCAACTGATACTTAATTTATCGACTCTGAAAGGATGAAAGGCAAAGTCGTACAAGGAAGGAAAGACTTCCCCCGCCGCACCCCATTTTCTCACAAATTATTGTTCTAAAAAATTTTCTTTTTGCCAAAACCCCACCTTTTCAGATACAGAGATTCCAGAAAATTGCCAAAACTTGGAATTTTGAAATTTCCTCCCACCCGATTTCTTCATTTTTCACTTTTTTCCGTAAACCTAACCCTAAGCAGAAAAATTTGGGGAAATTCTTTTCAGAATCATAATATCCGTATTTTTCCGCATACTTTGAAAAAAAAATTTCTGAAAATAGTTAAAAATTAAGGATTTGGGGGGGGGGGGGGATTTTAAATTACCGATTTTTGCGCCAATTTTTTTGCAAATTCGTATTCTCCGTAGCCGAAAACGGGGGTTTGTGTAGAAAAAAAAATTGAATAAAAAAAAGGTGGTGGGTACAAAAAGAAGTCTTGCCTACAGAGAAACATGACTTTTGTCAAAGAATGAATGGTGACGAATTGATTTTTTTGCTTTTACAGAGTTTGTAGTACCACACTTTTCCATCAGTGATGTCACTGCGTCCAATAAGGCCACAGAGTGAATAATAATTTTCACAGGTGTAGCTGTTCATAATTAACAGATGCCGTGCCAACCATTGAAGAATGTTGTCTCGTGATTCTGCCAATTGAGTGAGATTCCATGATTCATCTAATATTGCTTGACGATTAAGGATTCCAACTTGAGAAACAATAAACAACGGCGCTGCTAGTTTATCACATGCTATTTTGATTTCCAAAAGTATTTAAACAATAATAAACCGTTAACAGATTGTTACGACCTGGTGGCCATAACCCGAATTTACAGAAACAGCGAGGATAGGGTGAACCCAAAACAACAACACACCATGAAATTTTTGGAAAATATTATTAACAATAGTCAGCATAAAAACCAGTTAACATACAAACGAATATATATACGTATAGGAAAGTGGGTTATACATCATTAGATGTACACCTGACTTTCCTATATTAAATTAAGATATGAACGGAACGCTGAACTCCAGACTATCAACATAACAATATTTATTCATGGTGGAAAATCTTGTTTGTTGAGACGTCTTCGGTGTGTGAGAACATGGTTGTTGGGACGTTGGCATATTGATGTGAGCTGTCTAGCGTGAGTTCGAAAGATGGAGAGATAGCTAGACACGTCCTTGCTCAATCGCTGGCCAGCAAGAAAAGAGATCGATCAAAGCGGGAAAGCTTGGTTGTTGAATTCCACGCATGCGTGAGACTACGCATGCGCACGGCGTTACTACAGGGCTCCCCTCGCCAGTGTGGAACGCACGATAATATAATTTTTTTTGTTGGAACGCCTGAGGCAAGGATGGCCACTGAAAACCACCCACAAGATGTAGCACAAACACACACAAAGAAAATGAAAGAAATGAAATGTACACTCGTGTGATACATGCATGCAATGTACAAATTGAAGGAATGAAAGAAAAACATGCAATATGGTGTGTCCCTGGTGGTGGGGTTGTTGGCGCACGACATTGTAGTAGACAACACATTGATGGAGAAGACGTCGACACAGGAACTGTAATATAGTTGTTCTGTATGTGTGGTGGTAATGATATCCTGTTGAAACTGTTGGCGACGTCGGGGGAATGCTTGTAGTTGGTAGTAGTAGTTGTTGTCGTCGCGGTGGTAATCTTGGTTGAACGAAGCTGGTGGCGAAAAGGCTGCTTGGTGATGATGGTGTTTGAAGAGGTACGCTTTTACAGATGGTCGTACAGAGATAATCTCTGTACGACCATTAGCGTCGACCTTGATGAGATTTTTAACCCAAGATGAAATAGTTCGCATGTGACGATAGAAGATGACCGTATGAAATGAATAACAAGAGATATTTAGTGTGGCATAAAAGATGTATGTGTATGTGGGAGTGTGAATGCGACATATAAGAACATAATAAAAGACAGGCCGTCTATATGTATGTGAGATATTACAGCAGATAGAAAGTCAGTACACGTGAGAGTTTTATACCAAGTTCTTGAGTACACAATTGGAAGTATCGCAGGCTGTAATTCTTGTCTGTTTATTATCGTGGTGAAGCTAAGTCACCTAACAGAATCGAAGAGAGAGATTTGCCGCGGTGGTTTAGTTCGGTGTACATAGAAAGTCGTGTTGACTATGGTTGGAGATGTTGGTGGTCATCGTTGCTTGGTAGTTCAGTCTCCATGGCCGCATTTGTTCTTTAGTCGGGGTCACCAGTTATAGGTTGGTAGTCCAGAATCCATGGCCGCGTTTTTTCTTAGTCGGGGTCACCACTTTATAGGAATGCGTTAAATAGCTCAGCGGGCTGCGTTTTTGAATCACGTCGGAGGGTCACCACTTTATAGGAATGTTGGTTATCAGTTATATAGAAATAGTTGTTATTGTAGCTCAGCGGGCTGCGTGTTCGAATCACGTCGGAGGGTCACCACTTTATAGGTTGGTAGTCCAGAATCCATGGCCGCGTTTGTTTTTTAGTCGGGGTCACCACTATATGAACTGGTTTATACATCATTAGATGTACACCTGCTTTCCTATATTAAATTAAGATATGAACGGAACGCAGAACTCCAGACTATCAACACAAACAACATTTATTCAAGGTGGAAAATATATATCTTTAATCTTGTTTGTTGAGACGTCTTCGGTGTGTGAGAACATGGTTGTTGGGACGTTGGTATATTGATGTGAGCTGTCTAGCGTGAGTTCGAAAGATGGAGAGATAGCTAGACACGTCCTTGCTCAATCGCTGGCCAGCAAGAAAGAGATCGTATCAAGCGGGAAAGCTTGGTTGTTGAATTCCACGCATGCGCACGGCGTTACTACATACGAATAAAAAGCAAATGCTACAGCAGATGTGCAGTCAAAATATTTACAAAGGTAACATATATATATATATATATATATATATATATATATACAGTTCAGAAATTCGGACTTCGAATACCGATTTTTGGTTTCACCAAAATTGGCCTCACACAAAATTTGGTTTTTCAAAAATATGCATTCCAAAAATTTTGGATTTCATAAAATCCAGATTTCCATTTTAGTACAAATTCGGTTTTCGAACCTTGACTTCATAAAATTTGTCTTCACAAATTCGGAGTTCAACCTTGGGTTTCGAACCTTGGATGAAGAACCTTGGAACCAGATGTGACACAGAAATTATTTAAAATCTAACAAAAGTTCTGGCGAATTCCTGGGGCATAAAATAAATCTATAAATACCTAACACAAAGCACAAGGTGCAAAAACTAAACAGGCAATCATAGCTTCCAGAATCCGATTGAACAAGTTTGTCTCACAGACTAAACTGTCACAAGAAAACTGTGTGTGTGTGTGTTGTGGTGTGTGCGTACGAGTAAATGTAATCGCCTTACCTCGGTTTTCTTTTCCTCGACTGCGAGTCTGTCTTGCGGTATCCAATCCTTGAAGCTTGCCTCGAGCCAAAGTACACCAGGAATAGCAGCTGCCTCTCCCAAACCTAGACCGTCGCTTAACACGTCTTGTCCTGACCACAACCCTGTTTGAAAAGGGCACGAATGCCGATCGAGGCTCCCTCTGCCCTTTTTCCCCTTCCGGTCAGCCTCCCCAGACACTGACGTCATACCACACGCCACCCTGATCTTAAAAATCACGTTCACCCCTACTCCAATTCGAAGTCCGCCAGCCAACCGGGCGGGCGCCTTACACGTCGAGATCTTCTCAAGCTAGGTGGCTCGTTTCCATCGCACTCTTCATCCGACAAAGTGGCTATCCTGCGCAGATCCAGCACGTGACGCGGCATTCCATCCACAGATACGTTGTTTCTGGAATTGACCGCTGTCACTGTTCCCCTGCCCCATTGTGATGTGCAGCGTGCCTTCGGCGGCTTGACCCAAACTTCCTCCCCTACTTTCACGCCGGCGGGTCCCTTCTCTTCCTCGCAGAACTCCGGCGTCTTACTGGGATGCCTCCATTCATATTTGAACACCGCTCTGTGCAGCACAGACTCTTCCGCTTGTCCGGATCGGGGAGACATGTTGTACCAGTAGACCGCTTCCAGGGGCGAAATGTGCCCCCTTTCAGCCATGGCCTTGATCGTCCGATGGTGCCTCTCAACGATTCCGTTGCCACCCGGCCTATGCGCCGCTCTAAATAATCGTCGCACCTTCCACCGGTCAAGCATCTCTCCCAACGCTTCCGAACGAAACGCCGCCCCGTTGTCCATTAGCAGTTCTTCCACAGGACCCCTCTCCAAGAATATCCCGTTCAGAATGCGGGCAATCTCATCGGCAATGCCTGTCCTCAGCTCCCTCCAAATGGCCAGCCGGCCCGCAGTCGACCATGCTGAGATACATTTCCTGACGGTAGTGCGTCACATCCACAGCCAGTCTCCTCCAGTTGCGCTCTACTGAGAGGTTCCCCTGCTCATGCCCACCCGGGGCGGGGTCAATGGACTGGCATCTGTCACATTTCGCGACCACTTTCTTAACGTTTCTCCTAGTGACGTCAGCATCAACCATTTTCGCCAGATACAGGGTCCTATCCACCCCCAAGTGGTGCATAGCATGTAGCTCCTTCAGTTCGGAGTCACCCAGCCGACACGCTGCCGCTATCCCTTTCCTTGCTTCCTCCGGTTCCTCCAGCCACGCCCTTTTCACCCTGGTCAGTGCGTCCGCCCTGTTTCTTTCCGAAGGCACGAAAACCACGTTCAGCTTCAGTCCGAACTCGGCGATCAGCTCTCCCAGAACTCCTAGGCGGCGTTTCACCAACATCTCCGCGGCACCTTTCGTCCGGACTCTCTTCTCGCTGGTAATTACTGTTCCTACCCAGCCGACCACAGTGGCCGAATCCGTCCGGATCTCGATCGAGCGCAGTCCCCATCTCAGGGCCAAGTTCACCCCTTTCAGCACCGCATCTAGTTCGGCGACATTGATGTGGTTGAAGTCGTCCGCTTTCCGTAGCCAGGCCGCATCCTCCACCTCAGCACCTTCGATCTCCAACACAACCCCTATCGCTATACTGCTAGCATCACACCAAACCGTCCCGCTCTCCGTCTTGGGCACATACCAGTTTCCTCTAACCGGGTCTTCCGCTCTCGTTCTCTCCAGGATTTTCCGCATCATCGCCACCGTCGCCTCTCCTACTTTGTCACTCCAACTCTCCCCCTCTGCTCGTCTCTTGATGTAACTACATACAATGCGCAACCAACCAGCGATCGGATAGTGTCCGATCAACTTCCCACAAACCGAGAGCAACTCTCTTCTGCTGACGCTGGAACTCAGCTCTGAGATCTCGTTTCCTCTCCGGAACACCAGCTCGCCCGATCTGTCTTTTTGTAGCTTCAGCCCCAGCGCAGCTCCCCCCACCATCGACTCAGGCGGCTTCGCAATCAGCCCGAACCTCTCCAGGTGTCTCACTACCTCGGTGGCTGGCACTACAGTCTCGTCAACCAAAATGTCGTCGATGTAGGAACTGGTGGCCTTCCTTATCCTCTCCTCTTTCCCTAGGACGGACTTGAGCACCATCGCCATAATTTTCGGAGCGGAATTCAGCCCGAAACCCAGCCTGGTTAAACAGTACGTCCGGCCCTTGTACCGCACCAGCTGGTATCGCCACAGCTTGTCACTCACACGGAGCTGCAAATATGCCGACTTCAAGTCGACGATCGTCGCTGCCTTGGTCGACTGTCTCCACACACGTAATGTCTCACCGCAAACGTCCGTTGCCTCGCCTCCCGTGTGGCACGATATATGGTCGTTCAGTTCCCTAAAGTCCAGCACCGGTCTGACTTTTCCTTTCGTCGGCTGCACCACCGCCATCAGAGGCAGCACTCCACTCACCACCTCCTCTTTCCACGGGACAAGGACTCCTTCCTTGATCCATCTCTCTACCTCCTCGTCGAACTCGACGTCGGCGTGACCTTTCAACGTATGCTGGTAGCAGCTCACCCTGTTCTTTAGTAGTGGGGTCTCGTCCTTCCATCGCCACTCTATCGTCCACCTCCGACCATCAAACGCCGCCTGAAAATCTTTGTCTTCGATGGTGTAAGCGGCGCTGTCCTCGACGGGGCTCTGCTCTTTCTTCCTCGTCCATTTCTAGGTAGAGGGTCAGGGCGCTCCCTTCCAAGTATAGAGCCATGAGACTCGCCACATCACTTATTCCTTGCAGCTTGGCAACGAGCCTAATTTTTCGTATCCAAGCCATCACATCTCCTTCGCCATTAAAAGGCCTGATCACATCGCTGGCGATCCTAATCTTGGTGGCTGCCATCGCGGCGAATTTCTGCACGTGGGGCCGAAAGAGCTTGTGGTGTGTGCGTACGAGTAGATGTAATCGCCTTACCTCGGTTTTCCTTTCCTCGACTGCGAGTCTGTCTTGCGGTATCCAATCCTTGAAGCTTGCCCCGACCCAAAGTACACCAGGAATAGCAGCTGCCTCTCCCAAACCTAGACCGTCGCTTAACACGTCTTGTCCTGACCACAACCCCGTTCGAAAAGGGCACGAATGCCGATCGAGGCTCCCTCTGCCCTTTTTCCCCTTCCGGTCAACTCGCCCTTCCGGTCAGCCTCCCCAGACACTGACGTCATACCACATGTGTAAAATTATCTCTGTTTATAAAGTTTGCCAGGGTGTAGCCAATTTGTCATAGTTTCGCAGTTTTGGCTAATAACTATAGCGACCCCCATTTTAACAATGGACTTCACCCTTACAGTGCAGCATAAAAACTGTTTTCTTGTTTGCTTCACAACGAAGATGATGTGTAACAGGTGAGTAAAATATACTTTAGTAAATTTAGAAGCAAATATGAACCATTTTGTTGCACGGAGTTGGATTTGTTAAATGGAATTTCTATAATTATTGTGTTATTGAGTTGCGTTGCTGTTGATTTTTGTCGAAGGTTTCTTGGAAAAATTGTTATTTATTGTCACTGTTTTTGCGAAGCTGATTGTGGTTTCTCCCTGCGTGAGAAGACCAAAAATGGCAGGCTGTAAAGCCAGCATTTCAGAGGAAGAAATGGAGAGAATCGTCGAGACTAAATTGGACGAGTCAGACGACGAGACAGGAAGCAATATAAGAAGTATTATAAGAAGAAGAATCATAGACATACCAAGTTTAACAACAACCAAAAAAGAAACGAGTATGAATTTTGCTGCCGTTGCTGATGGAAAAACAAAGGAAATTAACTTAGAAAACCTTGGTAAACACGAAGAACTACTGACACGCGAAGGCTACGAGACAAGAGTTATTACTCCGAAGGAGATTGTAGAAAATGAAGAAAAGAAAACAATCATCTTTGAAACTTGATGTGTGAAGCAAAAGAAACTAGATTTTGTGATCGAATGAGAAATCTAAAAATGCTTGAAGCCCATTTGGTCAAACATACGCTCCATAACAAGAGGGGAAAAAGTACGCCACAATTGAGGTGAGAATGGAGACGGAAGAATTAGCCCGTCTCCAGTCTGAGAGCCCCTTAAAAACGGGCAGAAGGACATCCAAAATAAACATAAAAGGTGTGCCACCAGAAGTCGACCCGGAGTGGCTGGTGGCAGCGGTGACGGATAAACTGGAAGATAAGATCTCCATCCTAGATGCGGAGGTAATGGAAACACGCAACTGGCTTGGCCAATCCATAAAAATTACCATTCAAGCGGAACAAGCCCTACTGGAAGAAATAACCGCGGTCATCTCGGTTGGTGAGACTCGTCTAGCAGTTATGGTGGAAGGTCGCCAGCCGAGATGCTTCCAGTGTGGCAAGAAAGGCCATATTAAACAAAACTGTAAAAAGGAGAAAGAGGAGCAAAAGAAGACACAACAAAGAGAGGCCCCCTCAGAAGACGAGGTGGAGACTGTGCAAAATACCACACCAATTCCTGAGGAAGGCTGGACAGTAAAAGAGCTTAAAAGAAAAATGAAACTAAGTATGACCAAGGAAGGAGATAAATTCAAACCTCAACCCCACAAGAAGGAAAAGCCGCCAAGCAGTAACAAAAAGGAAAAAGAAGACAACTGTTACATGGCGGTTCGAACCTCGAACCGCGACTTAATGAACAAGATTGCAGTGGATCACTTGGAACAGATAGAAAACGATTTCGAAGTAGATTTTAGAATATACAAAACGAGCAGAAAGACTTACAAAATTTACGCGAATAATTTTCGCAAGGACATTGGTCTTCCGAGACTAGACGTAGCTGAGAAAATATTCGAGGGCCTAACAGCTCCGACACCACGGGCCCGAGAAAAAGAAAGAGGAGGGTTCAACCCCTTCTCTCGACACCTAAGTAAGTAATTTTTTTTCATTTTCCTTTTAATGGCAGTTCGCGTAGGATGTTTGAATGTGCGTGACATGACTTCGAGCTGGAAGCAAGGTCGTTTCCTTAACGACGTTACGTCACGTAGTTTAGATGTTATTGTGGCTACTGAAACTCGGTTAAAGGGGCCAAGAGATCTGCTCCCGCTTCTGGACGGCTACGAGAGATACGTCTCTCCGCACCGTCCGGGAGTGGGGTGTTGGTCCTCCTCAAAAGAAACCGAGTTTCGGAGAAAAGGTTGGCTTTTGTGGATCCAGAAGGTAGGTTGGTCGTCTTGGATCTGACATTCAGTTGTGGTAAAGAAATCAGGTTGGTGGCAGTATATGCACCCGATTATAGTTCGACTGATTATTTTCGAGATTTGGAGAAATTTCTGGGCACGTCACGTCCCTTAGTTGTGTTAGGAGACTTTAATGCTATTCTCAACGCGCGAGTGGATAGTGTTGGCTCTGATTCTAGGACACCGAACCGTGGCTTCCGGGATCTACTAAGTCGCTTTCAGCTAGTAGATCCCTACAGACTAAAATTCCCGAACGCTCCACAGTGGACGTGGACAAATAGCGACGGGTCTATGAAGTCTTACATAGATAGGATCTTAATTAGAGAAATAGATAAAGATCTAGTTAAGTGTCCACAGTTGCATCTGGTCAGTTACAGTGATCACAAAATGATCACATGTAAACTGTACCTAGATAAGTTAAGTAGTAAAGGATCTGTCTACTGGAAACTTAAATCCCTTTTGGCTATTGAGGAGTACAGGAGTCGAATTAAGTTAATGATACAGAGGGCATTAACTGGTACCACCATTAACAACAAATGATGGTACGCCCTCAAAAGAGCCATAAAATTTGAGTCTATTAGATATAGTACAGGTTTAGTGGCTATCTCAGGTGAAGGTGAAGAGACTGAAATTGAACCAGAACCTCGAAGCCAAGCACATGGGTTGCATCGCCAGAGCTAGACTTCGTGCGATGGGGAGCAAGAGTATCAGGGCCGCTGGATGGACATGAGTTGTGGAAACCCAACGTGGAAATGATTCTACAATCCGATCTGTGGTGAACTAGCAAGGTAATACGGTTATACATCATTAGATGTATACCTGACTTTCCTATATAAAATTAAGATATAAACGGAACGCTGAACTCCGGACTATCAACTTAAACAACATTTATTCAGGTGGTAAATATATACATCTTTAGCTCTTGTTTGTTGTTACAGCTTCTGTGTGTGTGTGCATTGTTGTTGGGACGTTTGGTATGTAGGTGTAAGCGAGCTGTCGAGCGTAAGTTCGAAAGATGAAGAGAGACAGCTAAACACGTAAAGAGACTGTCTCCAGAGTTTGAATGTCGGAGACACTGCTTGACACGTCCATGCTCATGGCCGGCCGACCGAGAAAGAGATAGAATAGAAGCGGGAACGCTTGGTTGTTGAATTGCACGCATGTGTGAGACTACGCATGCGCACAGCGTTACTACAGGGCTCCCTTGCCAGTGCGAAAACGCACGATAATATGAAATCTGTTAGAACGCCTGAGGCAGGATGGCCACTGAAAACCACCCACAAGATGTAGCACAAAACACACACAAAAAAAATGAAAGGAATGAAATGTACACTCGTGTGATACATGCATGCAATGTACAAATGAAATGACAATGACAAAACAACCGTGATGACAACTGTCCAGGAAACTGGAATCACGCGATGTAAAAGTCTGATTGTTTGTTTTCCCTGAAAGGAAAGTAAATATATGAGTGCACAAGTGTGTGTGTGAGTGAAAACACAGAACAAGTGAAAGTGTCTGTATAGAAAAAATCCAGTTCGTACAGGAGTCCCACAAGGAGATAGAATGTCCTGTTGAAACTTGGCGACGTCGGGGGGAATGCTTGTAGTTGGTAGTAGTAATTGTTGTCGTCGCGGTGGTAATCTTGGTTGAACGAAGCTGGTGGCGAAAAGGTCACTCGGTGATGGTGTTTGAAGAGGTGCGCTTTTACAGACGATCGACAGACAAATCTCTGTACGTCCATTAGCGAAAACCTCGAAGAAAAATTTTCTTAACCCAAGATGAAAGAACGACCGTGCGAACTCAAAAAGGAGAAATGGTGACGAATGGACAAACAGAGGACTCCTTTTATTTAAACGTGTCACACGGTCGAACACAAAATATATATCAATGATGATATACAAATAATGTTATACTACGATAACAAAAATAGCCAGTAACGAGACGATAAAAGATGACCGTATGAAATGAATAACAAGAGATATTTTGTGTGGCATAAAAGATGTATGTGTATGTGAGAGTGTGAATGCGACATATAAGAACATAATAAAAAACAGGCCGTCTATATGTATGTGAGATATCACAGCAGATAGAAAGTCAGTACACGTGAGAGTTTTATACAAAGTTTTTTTTTTAGTACACAATTGGAAAGTCGCAGGCTGTAATTCTTGTCTGTTTATCGTGAGTGGAAACAGCCACTCTAACAGAGGCGAGATAAAAACCGCGCTTGTTGATGTTGGTAATACGTAGTAAGTCGTGTTGACTATGGTTGGAGATGTTGGTGGCGTAGTAATCGTAGAATCGTGTTGGTCATGACGATGATGCTGGTTAGTAGTTCAGTCTCCATGGCCGCATTTGTTCTTTAGTCGAGTTCACCAGTTATAGGTTGGTAGTCCAGAGTCCATGCTGCGTTTGTTTCTTCGTCGGGGGTCACCAGTATAGGAAAGTTGGTTATACATCATTAGATGTATAACTGACTTTCCTATATAAAATTAAGATATAAACGGAACGCTGAACTCCGGACTATCAACTTAAACAACATTTATTCAGGTGGTAAATATATACATCTTTAGCTCTTGTTTGTTGTTACAGCTTCTGTGTGTGTAAGCATTGTTGTTGGGACGTTTGGTATGTAGGTGTAAGCGAGCTGTCGAGCGTAAGTTCGAAAGATGAAGAGAGACAGCTAAACACGTCAAGAGACTGTCTCCAGAGCTGGAATGTTGGAGACACTGCTTGACACGTCCATGCTCATGGCCGGCCGACCGAGAAAGAGATAGAATAGAAGCGGGAACGCTTGGTTGTTGAATTGCACGCATGCGTGAGACTACGCATGCGCACAGCGTTACTACACGGTGAACGAACCCGAGGAGATGTGTCAGACGTTTCAGTAGCACTTCACCCAGCTTTTCGAGGGGTGGGGGAGGACCGGTTGCTAGGGAGGGCCTTACGGACTCCCTCGTCGGGCTGCCGCGTCTCTTGGACAGGATGCGGAGAGATGTGAAGGGTCGATCTCTCCTGAGGAAATTATTGAGGCTATGTCGGAATGCGGCGGTGGTAAGGCGCCGGGACTCGATGGTCTTCCCTACGAGCTATATAAAAGTATGCCAGACTTGTTCGGTTACATATTGGCTGGCGTCTACGCGAACTGGCAGCAGAATGGGTTGATTCCCAGATCTGTGCGCCGGGGAGTGGTGACGCTGGTCAGGAAAGACCCGAGCAAGGGGGACGATGTAAATAATTTTAGGCCCATCACCCTGCTTAACACAGAGGTGAAGATTCTGGCCAAGGTGTTAGCCAAAAGACTGACGCAGGTCGCGGGTGGTCTGATCTGGAAAGCACAAACCTGTGCGATCCCTGGCAGAACCATCCAGGACTACATTCATCTAGTACGCTACACCGTAGAGGGGTATGGTAAGAAAACTGGCAAAGGTGGGGCACTGGTCAATTTAGACCAAGCTAAAGCTTTCGATAGGGTGGATCATCGTTACCTGGTAACTGTTCTCGCGCAGTTTGGACTGGGTCTCGGATCCCTCAGGTGGATCATACAGTTGTATGACAACATCGATTCGATTGTTCGCGTGAACGGTTTTCTTTCAAAGCCGTTCAGTATAAAACGGTCGGTTCACCAAGGGTGTTCACTCTCTCCGCTTTTATACGTAATGTCTCTCGAGCCATTGCTGAGAAAGCTGAGTGGCATCCCGACGAATTTAGGAGGTGGAACATCTGTTACAGCGTATGCGGATGACATCGCTATCATCGTGACCGAGATGGAACACCTGCGTCAAGTGGGTGAAACCATTAAGGTTTACGAGACGGTGGCAGGAGCAAAGATTAACCGGGAAAAATCAGTCGGCTTGCAACTCGGCACCTGGAGGGGCAAGTCGATGCCTTCGAATAGCGTCGTGGGGCGCTGGACGGAGGGCCCGGTTAAGTTGCTAGGAATCTGGATTGGTCCAGATCTCCAAATAGAAAAGAACTGGTCAGAGGTAGCGGACAAGGTATGCCACATAGCCAGGACCTGGTCTTGGCAGTGGCTGTCCTTGAAAGGGAGGGCGGAGGTGGCCAATGTGTTTATCGCATCGGTCATTGCTTACCGCCTGACCGTCGTTCCTTGCCCACGTTTGTGGTTAAGCAAGTTGGAGAGGCTAATCTTTCGCTTTTTGTGGAAGGGCACCTCCCCACTTGTAAGACGTTCTATTTGCTGTCAGAAGCCGTTAAAGGGTGGGTTGGGGATGCTGTAGTTGATGATGCGCAGACATGTGTTGAGGCTGAGGCACCTTCAACTTTACCTGGATGGTGAACGGGTGTGGACTTCGCTCGCTAGACGGATGTTCGCCGGCTTCAGCGGTTTTGGCGTTGGAGAAAACTGGTTTAGTCGCAGACCGAGGTTGGGTTTATGGTATATGGAGTGTCGTAAGGCACTCCTCCAGTTCCAGGACTCGGGCAATTCCAGCGGTCTCAGTATCACCGCAGCCTTTTATAGTAGGTTGGTAGAGGCAGGAAATGACGATGACCTGGGAACGACCCTGGGTCTCGATGATAATCAGTTGGACAACCTGTTCCGAAGGACATTCGGGCCGAAGACACTGGATAATTTCCAAAAGTCTTTGGCCTGGCAGTGTTACAGAGGAGCTTTACCGGTTCGGGATAAACTCACCAGACACGGCCAGCCTGGGCCGTCGTCCTGTCCAAGAGGCGGGCAGGATGTGGTAACCGCCCTGCACGCTATTGTTCAGTGTCCTGATATTTCTGATGTATAGGTTTATGCAGAACACCCGGACGAGAGAAGGGTACAGCTATCAACTGATTCGATTTTAAAAATCAATCCACCGGACTTCTTCACGAACGAAGGTAAGAATTGCTTTCTCGTAGTAGTGGCAATGGTGAAAGAGGTGATTTGGAAGACAAGGGTGAAAGGAATGAGGACAGACAACTTAATATCTGGCCTCGCTTTGGTGAACTTCATGTTTCACTTAAAAAGAAAAGTGGGGCTGGAAAGATGTCTGTCCGAGAGTGTGTTCAAGAAAACGATGGATGCGTGTTTCACGGATGTTGGGTATGAAAGGCCCTGCGTGAGCACGCCAAGAAGGGAAAACGGGTGTCGATGAAAAAACAGGGCTCGTGGGGTCGGATCGGACCTGCTTATTTCATCTCATTTGTCTTATTGTTTGTAATCATTGTTTTCGTGTAACATACGAATAATCATGTATTCGATTTAAAATTTTAATACCCCATTTGTTTGACCCCCAATGCTTGTTTGCATTGTCTCCTCTGTGTACATCCTTTATGGTGATAATAAAACAGTAAAGTATACTTTAGTGAATTTAGTTATGTCCCTTTACTTTTTTTTTTACGAACGTAAACCGAACAATTACCCATAGTATTTAAATACAAATATTATACAAATATTATACAAATATTATACAAATATTATTAATAGTGGTAGATTAATGAATAATTAAAAATATTTCACTTGTAATTATTTAAAACCAGATATAAATGGGTATGTTGTCATAAATGAGTATGTTGTCAAACAGAAGTTTAGTTTCGTACTTCACAATGGAGACTCGAAAATTACAAGAACAGATCAAAGGGTGTGTTTATTATTCTATAATGAACTTTTATTTAATTTTCGTTTTCTATAATTTACTAATAATTCTACCGTATCTATTTTACTTTAAAAATGTACTTCAGAAGGACTTCAATTTCTGTAGGGAAAGAGATAGATAGAGGGACTATGCTTACGGGTGTATGTGTTTGTAAAAGATAAGGATGAAGTTTGTTTTGTTGATAAAAAAAAAAGTGTTCAGCTTCTTTAAACAATTTATTTGATGTTCCACTTAACATTTTCTTTTCAGAATGTATATTTAAAAAAAAAAATTGTATTATTTTTCGGTTGTCTATATATAATATATATAAATCAAATTTTCGCGAAGGATTGTCTGTTACGCGTTACTAGCAGGGCGGGATTAAAGCTCTTAAAGCACAAACTCAGCGATTGTTCCTTCTCGGCATTTCTTTAGTAATTGTCTGACAAAAGATATTAAGACCTGCGCTGAGTGTGAAATAATAGATTAAAAATAGTATTCTCCTAGACCTTACGCTATTTTAAATGTAACTTGTCTGTAATAAAGAAACAATGTAAACAAATTATTTACTAAGGCAAATTTTAAAACAAATATTAGGAAAAACTACATGTACAAAACTTTATTGAAAACAATTCTGCCTGCGTAAATCCATGTTAGTGGTCAATTGAAAAACAAAGTATCAATAAATATTTACGAAATGAAACTTATTTCATTCATTCCTTTCTGATGCTGGAATACATTTCTCGCTGATACCCGGCGAGTCCGATTCGCGACAAAGAGGCACGACTGCAGAGGCTGCATGGGGAAGGTAGGATTATCAGGGTTGGTTGTAATGTTCTTATTTTCCCTCTTATCTGCAAGGATGATCTTGTGCATGTCTTCAAGAGATGCCAGACTTCTCAGCGCCAAGAACAGACCACTGGTACTGGTCGATGTGATAGGTGCCAAAGTATTTCTTGAGAGTCTTTGTACCTCGTTTTGGTGCTCCTCTATCATGGTGACCAGAGGAGAGTTTACCATACAACATGATCTTGCGAAGTCTATGATATTCCATCCTGGTGACATGTCTTATCCGTATTCAGCATAACTGAGTTGCTTCGATGCTGGTGACTATTACCTGCTCTCGGACATCAATGCTAGTGACAAAATTACTTCAATGGATGGTGCAAAGGTGGTGCTAATGGTCCCTTTCTTCAAGTGGTCATTGTTCCAAACTTTTGTACAGTCTGCTGAATATGCTGTTTGTCTTGGCTAGTCTTTTATCAACTTGTTAATTTTCGCAACTTATGAGATGGTGCACTCTAGGTTGGTGAACTGGTTGGCTGTCTGTTGTTCAGTCTCCCTGATGATGATGCAAGGGAGTGGTATTCTTGCTATGGTGTGGGTTGATGAAGGACTTCTGTATTTTTGCACTATATTCTAGAGTCTCTGCAAAGTTGAGTTCTTTTGGTGAGATTTATCCACTCTTCATTTTGGATGTCATGGAATTTGCACTGGAGATTGTTGCAGACAATGTGGGAGGTTGTTTGCTTCCCAGGACAGCTTGGGTCTGCAAGGTGAGTCTGATGGGCAGATCTTTTCTTTACTCGTAGTTTCAGAATCTCTTAGTTATCTTTGTCAAACCAGTCCTTGTTCTTTTTTGTAGAGAAGCCCAATCCTTCAGAGGTTTGCATGATAGCAGCTTTTAGGTATTCCTAAAGTGCTTCAGAAGAGGGGTCTGAGGGACAACTGGGATCTTTGAGCTTTAGCAGGAGTTTTGTCTGGAAGTTAGCTTTCATTTTAACTGAATGTAGGATGCTGATCTTGAACTTCCACTTTGGAGCCTCAACTCTCTTGGCATTGAGTTTGTAGCAAACTGTCTGTTGGAGGAGAGTGTTGGTGATGGTTAATTGTTGCTTTGTACAAAACTCCATCAGAAGCCACCCATTTTTGTTGCAGTTCCCAACACCATACTAGCCCCAAACTCCTTTCTGGGCTTGTGAATCTTGGGCCACATTTGTATTGAAGTTACCAAGGATGGTGACCTTGTTGTCTGCTGGGTTACATTGGAGGAGGCTGTGCAAATCAGCATAGAACTTATCCTTTTTTTAAGGTCAGCTTGCAAAGTTGGGGTATACACACTGAAGAGACTGGTATGTTGCTTGTTTTGGATGGGAAGACATAGATATGATGCAGTCGGTGACCTGTTGGAAAGTCTTCTAGCTTGGAGGCAACAAAGTTTCTGTCTCTGAAGCTAATACCAGAGAAAAATCATTTATCTTGTGGCTTGCCACACTAGTAGCTACATCAAACCACATACCATCAAACCTCTACTGGCAGTGACTATCACACAACTGTTTCTCATTTGCCTGCAATAGTGGGCTCTGTTAAAAGCATCCAAGGTGCCAAGAGGTGGTGTATCTATGTGCATATGCATGTCTTCTTTTAAATTTTTTGGATCAGGTGAAGAAATGATAGTGATTTTAGGACAATGTTGTGAACTGATAATGATTATGTGTGGTCTTCACATGCCTCCCACGCTGGTGACATTCATGTGGTTAAAGTTCCTTTTCCTTGTTGCAATTTGATGGCCGCAAGAAAAATATGGGGGAAAGACCAAATTTCAGAGGGTTGACTTTCTGGAGATGAAGGATTATGGTGTATTAATTAATGCAGGGCCTGCAGAGTAACAAGAAAAACAAAGACTGATTAGTTAAGAATGCTTGAGTGTAAGTGATCTTAGACAAACCACTTATGAAGAGTTGAGATCAATGTAGTAACTGTAGGGAAGGCATAGAGAGAAGACACAACATGTATGTAGTCCTGAGATTGGAGTGTGTTGGTGGGTGACTTCATAACAAGTCTATTTTGGATGAAGTCTGGGATATGTGTGTGTGGGTGTAAGGGTGGGGGCAGGGGCAGCGACATGGTTCTAGGAGCTGAAATATTTTTGCCTCTGAAGGAGAAAGACAGTCTTTGCAACAGAGTTTTCACTATGTTGTGGAAAGCTGGGACAGATATTCAGGGATGGTAGGAGAAAAAGTGCAAAATATTTACTCTCAAACTAACAAGTTATTCAAATCATTGTGCTGCTTAATTACAAAACAATGGATCAATTTTGTTTAAGTAAAAGAAAATATTACACCTGTCATCAGATAAGCTTTTTCACAGTGTTTCATTTGTCAATCTAATCTATTTAATCAGAACACTAAGTCATATACATATCAACTGGTATATATATATATTTATATATATATATATATATATATATATATATATATATATATATATATATATATATATTATATATATATATATATATATATATGTGTGTGTGTGTGTGTGTGTTTGTATATATGTATGCTTGATAGTGACAATAAAGATTACTACTTAATTGATAAAGATATTTTCATTATCACTTGAACTTTAGAATAGAGGTATGCTTTGTATATAATACCTGCAAATCGTATAAATATAAACTGTGTATATTTATATATACTGGCAATGACCACGCTTGAATGTTGTTTTTCACATGCCACCGGCACATGTGCCAGTAGGCGATGCTGGCAATGATCACACTCGAATGGTGCTTTTTACATGCCACTGGCACGGGAACCAATCAGTGGCCCTGGCAACAATCATGCTCGGGTAGTGCTTTTAACGTTCCACTGGCACGAGTGCCAATCAGGCGGTACTGTCATCAGCCACATCAGCAATTTTGATTTCACTTGCCTCAACAGGTCTTCACAAGCAAAGTTTATTGTCCAGTGAATGAGGGGTACTCATAACTGGGCTGATTACACCCACTGGCATAGGCCACACTGGCATGGTCTCACTTGGCTTGTCAGGTCTTCTCAAGCTCAGCATATCTCCAAAGGTCTCGGTCACTAGTCATTGCCTCAGTAAGGCCCAATGTTCAAAGGTCGTTCTTCACCACCTCATCCCAGGTCTTCTTGGGTCTACCTCTTCCGCAGGTTCCCTCAACTGCTAGGGTATGACACAGTTGTCCTCATTCATATGTAACACATGACCATACCAGCACAGTCATCTCTCTTGCACACTACATTTGATGCTTCTTAAATCCAACTTTTCTCTCAAGATACTTTCACTCTGTCGAGTATGCACACTGACATTACACATCCAGCGGAGCATACTGGCTTCATTCCTTGCGAGCTTACGCATATCCTCAGTAGTCATAGCCCATGTTTCACTGCCATGTAGCATGGCTGTTCGTACACATGTGTCATACAGTCTACCTTTTACTCTGAGTAAGAGGCCCTTTCTCACCAGTAGAAGTAGGAGCTCTCTGAACTTTGCCCAGGCTATTCTTATTCTAGCAGCAACACTTTCAGACCATCCACCCCCCACTACTGACTTGGTCCCCTAGGTAATGGAAGCTATCAACTATTTGTAGTTTTTCTCCCTGAAATGTGACAGAAGCTGTTCTCTGCATATTTTCAGTGTTTATTGCCCCTGAGCATTTGCCACATACAAAAACTATCTTCCCAGTTAGCCTTCCTTTGATATTGCTGCACCTCTTATGTGTCCATAGCTTACACTGAGTACATCTTATGGAGTTTCTACCTACGCCTTTTCTACACATCGAGCAGGGCCATCTATCTGAAGGGATTTGTGGTTTGTGTGCCTTCCTACTTATTAAGACTTTGGTTTTAGCTTGGTTGACTCTAAGGCCCTTCGATTCTAATCCTTGCTTCCACACATCAAAATTTTCCTCTTGTTCTGATAGTGACTCGGCAATAAGAGCAAGGTCATCAGCATAGAGGAGCTCCCAGGGGCATCCTGTCTTGAATTCCTCTGTTATTGCCTGGAGGACTAAGATAAATAGGAGGGGGCTGATGACTGAACCTTGGTGGATCCCTACATCTACCTGGAATTCTTCACTACTTGTTGCCAACCCTCACCTTACTGACAGCATCCCTGTACATGGCTGGCACAGCTCTCACTAACCATTCATCTATCCCTAGTTTCCTCATTGACCACCAGATAAGGGATCGGGGGACCCTGTCAAAGGCTTTCTCCATATCAACGAAAGCCAGGTACTGAGGTTTATCTTTGGCTAGGTATTTCTCGTGCAGCTGTCTTACCAGAAATATAGCACTTTGGTATAGTTTCTAAAGGTGGATGTTTTCCTAATGCCATCTACTTTACATAGTGTACTGGGTGATTTTGTATCTGGCACCTACACTAGTGAGGTTACCATGAGCTTACATGACTAATACTTGTTTCAGTAGAGAGGGAGGCAGCTTTATGCTGGGTGATGAAAAGTTAGGCTATAAAGAAAGGAGCAGAATAGGTTTCTTGCTGTAGAAGAGATACATGAGTGCTCTTGTTGTACAAGAGTGGGCAGGAGTAATTTGTGTGCAGCTGGAAAAAGAGACAAAGATATTAATGACAAGATGTCAGGATGGGTTTTGGAGGTAGAACACAAAGAGGAGTAAAGTTTTGTGAGAGTGAGGGATGGTAGTATGAGAATATACTGAATGCTGAATAATGGTTGAAGTGGGGAGGATTGATGATAAATATGAGTTGGATGGAAGGTAGGGAGAGTAGGTAGTGACCAGAGATTGGGCTGGATTGAGGGGTGAATGTTGTGAATAGCAGAGCAGTGATCTGTGATACAGGTCATTTGTGGAAAAGGTTCAGGAGAGTAGGCGCTGACTGACTGTATAGAAATGGTGAAGAGCAACAGAATAGTAATAATAGAAAGATGAGGACAATGATAATGTGTGGGTAGGTAGGTTGCAAGAGTGTGAGTTGTGGTGCAGATATAGTACATGGGAAGAGTAACAGATGTATGGTGATATGAGCAAGTGTTGGAGAGGAATCATGGGGATAGTGAGAGACATAGTGATAAGATCATCTCAACAGGAGGTGATGTGGTGGAAAGAGAAAGAGAGATAAAGGTAGTGGAGTGATCAATGTAAAATGTGGTTGGAGAGGGACAGTGTTAGGAATGAAGGATGGATGTCAAGTAAAGTGGTTTTAGGTATAGAGAAAGGTAACTGGTATCACAGAAAAGATTATAAAAATATGGCAGCAGTATACTGCAGTTAGTCAAGTGATGGAGAAATCACTGATAGAAAAATATGAGGATGGAATGGCAGGGTTGGTGAGGATTTTAAACAAAGAGTCTCAATTGTATATATAGACATGCTTCCAGAACCCCAATTTTACCTAGTTTCAAGGGGCAAGGCTCTCATGCTCTATTTATCACCCATTGACCAAGTTCTTTATACAGCTGTCCTCATCCATATGTATCACATGACCAGACCAGTACAGTCTCTTACACACTATTTCTGATTCTTCTTATGTCTAATTTTTCTCTTAACACATTTGTACTTTATCGTTTATGCACACTGATGTTGTACGTCCAGCAGATCATACTAGCTTCATTCGAGGCCTATGTCTCACTACCATGTAGCCCTGCAGTTTGTAAACAAACATCACTCTGAAAGAAAGTCCTTTTGTTACCACCAGAGGTAATAGCACTCTGAACTTCTCTAGCCAGTTCTTATTCTAGCTACTATACTTTCAGAGCATCCTCCCCCACTGATAATTAAGTCACCTAGGTAACAGAAACTATCTACTACCTCAAAGGATCCTCCTGGGCATTTGAGAAAATCCATTTTCCATATGTCCTTAGTATTCATTGTTACGGTGCATTTGCCATATACAAAGTCAATATTCTCTGTTAACCTGTCTTTGATACCACTGTACTTCTAGTGTGTCCACAGTTTGCTTTGGGTATACTGCAAAATTTCTACTTACTCTTTTTCAATGAAGCAAGCAAAGCTATTTACCTGAAAAGAGTAAAATCTTGCTTTCCTACTTACAAGAACTTTGGTCTTTGCTAAGTTCATTTTCAGGCCCTTTGATTCTAGGTTTTTCTTCCGTATCTGGAATTGCTGGATTTAGCTATAAGAACAAAGTCTTCAGTTCCCAATGACAACCAGTCTTAACCCTTTTGTTTCCATATTTATTTTGAGATGCTGTGTGTTTTTTTTTTCAATTAATTTTAAATATAACAAAGAATTTTAATAAAATAACTTAGTTATTATTAAGCTAGTGTTAGGAACATAAATTGTGACTAAGGTTTGGTGGAAGATTTTTATTCAAAACTTATGAAAACAAGACATTTGTACTAGAGAGCCAGAGGTGGTTTCAGCCAGGTTGGTATCAAAAGGGTTAAACTCTTGTTATGGCCTGAAGGACTATGATAAAAGGAGGTGGGCCTGAGAACCAAGCCCTTATGAACTTCTACTTGCATATCAAACTCATAGTTGTACTCATTGTTAATCCTCATCTTACTAACAGCACCTCAATACTCTCACAAGCCATTTGTGTACTCCTAGCTTCCTCAGTGACAACCAGATCAGAGTGAGGGACTCTGTCAAAGACTTTCTCCGGGTTGAGGAATATTAAGTACAGTGGTTTACTTTTAACCAAGAACTTCTGCAGAAGAGGGCATCGCAAATACTTTTCCTGGCACAAAACCAAGTTGCATCAAATAACTTTTACGTTGTGCTCAACTAACACATATGATTGTATTGTGCTTAATTAGCTTATCATGTTCTCGTTTTGCTCAGTTAACTCACAAAATCATAAATAATACTTAAATTGCTCTTCACTGCTGATTTCCATGTATTCCATACACCTTCACATTATCATCACATCTTTTATTTATGTATTCTTGTATACTTTAGTTAAACTTTAGTGTTTGATGTTTACAGTGCACTTTCCTTCCTAAACTAATTAGGCCAGTAGAATATTAGAATTAGGTCATTAGAACAACAATTAATTAGAATCAAATAACTACTTTATCTAAACAGTTTATAGTCTTTGTCCTTTAAATGGTTGTACTTTATACTTTAGTTATTGTTGTTGCTTGGTTGATTCCTCATCAGTTTTGATTGAGTAGACTTATGATGAAAGCTATCCTAACCACAATCATCCCATCTTTTTATATATCACTGGATTAAATTATCCACTGTATCCTGCTTTATTTAAGATGGTAGGTTGTAATTTTAGGGAGATTTTGCTGCCATTTGTAGCAGGTCAAGCAGCCCTATATAGGCATTCCCATTGAAACTCCATCATGCAATTGTCATCCATTTATATGGAAAATCTGAAATCTTAATCCTTCAATCAACCTATTTGTGATTTTACTGTACTGTTTTCACATCTTTTGGTTTAGTTTCCAGTATATGATTCCTGTTTTTTTTTTTTTCTCTGACACTGAAAAATATAGCTAATACATTAGTTTTGTTACCAGTAATTCTTTCTTCAGTTTTGATTCTGTTCATGTGTAGGCTCTGTCTTGTGTTTATAAGCTCTGTCTTGTGTTTAGCTATAAACATTTTGATATAAGCTTTCATTCCTCTGATGGCCTATAAACTCTTTGATATAAACTCTTATCTGTGTTCACCTATACACTTTTTGTTTAAAACTAAATTTTCCTATTCACTAATCATCTTGTTAATTGTTGTGGAAGGATCCTGACCACCCCCACGTGACTGAAAGTAGACTAATGCATTTCAATAAAATAAATAAAAACTGTGAACTGTCAGTAGTTGATAAATTGTAATTGTTATGTCTAACTCTTAGATTTGTTCTACAATAGTTCTGTCTTCTAGAAAAAGAGAATTCTATTAGTTTTTCTTCTACTGTAGCCCTTCCTCTCACCACTAGCCATCCACTCCACCTCCTCAGTTGAAGGGGCTTTTATTCTCAAGGGCTATATGGCTTCTTCATCAATGCTGGTACTATGGGAAAAAAAAAAAAGCTTGCATACTCTTTGTAAAGTGGTTGGTGTTAGAAATGGCATCCAGTCATAGAAATCATGCCAAAGCAGACATTGAAGCACAATGCAGTCTTTGGATTTGTTGAATCTTGTCAAACCATACAATCCATGCCAGCATGGAATATGGACATTAAATGATGATAATGGTGATGATAAAGATGATTTATTCCTAAATCTATGTCATCATGTGATTTTATTCAGGGCACATACAGACATGTAAACCATCTTTGAGAACATGTAGTTTTAATGGTACCTTAGTGAATGAAATCCTACTAGATTGAAAACATAGTTTTCCAGCTTTAACATTTATGTTTTCTTTTGGGGTTAGAACTTCAAAATTAATTTAGGTCATTGTTGAATTGTATATATACTGTTTGATTAATTCATCTACTTTGGTGTGTTATGTGGTCTATATGAACTAGTCTTTCACATTTTCAGAACTTATTAATCAATCAACAAATCCCTGTGAAGTAATTTCTGTTGTAATATAAATCAATAGTAACACATAAGATACTTTCCATTGCTAACATAATTCTATAATTGAACTAATTAATATTTCCAGGCTTGTTTATTTAGTTTATCAAATTATGTGATCTTTGTACAAAACAAACGTGTATTTTAAAACTTACTGAGTCAATAATGTGATCCTTTGCTTATCAGATTTCTAACTGATAACCTAATTTCAATATGAATTCTCAAAAGCTGGAATTTTTCTTTTTTTTTAATATTCATTGTTTTTAAGATTATCGCTGTCAACAGTTGGGAGCATTTTCAATTACAACTTGGAGTGACAGAAGTATCCTCTTTCATTTCTCCTGTGTTCCTTCACTTTCATGTCATTGTTATGTCAGTTGACTTTAGTGTCATGATGACAGACATCGAAGAAATCGAGATAGTTGGAATTGTATTGAAGAAACATGAGGTGATAATAAAAGCAAGCATTAACCAGGTCATGTCATAGGACTTGCTACTCAGCTCTTGGAGAATGCAAGTCCATGCCAGCCATCACTATAACCATTAGCCTGATAGTCCTGTTAAGGTACTTGGGGTATGGTCTGGTCTGGAATTCATGGTGAATATGAACTTGGGATGAAATTACTCACAAGATGATCACCCTCACTCACAAATGGATTCAGAGGGAGTTATTTGTAACAGATGGGGGCAGATATGGTGAATATATATGAGAGGACGTCAAAAATTATCTGCACTTTTGCCATAACATATCTTTATTACTGTCACACTGCCTTCTGCGTATGCGTGCTTTTAAGTGGTACTATTGTGGTCATGTGATCAAAGTTTGTGCCATTTTTCTTTCTGGCTTTACAGTGTAAGCATGGCCTCTCCACTAGTGATATGCACCAAAGAAGAACAAAGAGCAGTGTCCTGATTTCTCTGGTTGGAAGGTGTGTCCGGTGCTGAAATTCATCAGAGGCTTTCAGCACAATTTGGGGACAGTGCACTATTGTGTAGAAGTGTGTTTGAGTGGATCAAGAAGTTTAAAAGTGGCCAGACAAGCAGGACGCCTGTCAACCGCCATCACTGATGAGAAGCTTCAGCAAGCTCGAGGGATGGTAATGGTGAACCAGTTCACTGTTGCCATCTTGACTTCCTCTCATATATCTCCTCCATCATTTATCACTGCCTAATTTTCATTTGAATAGCATAGACCATCTGCACTAACTTGTGGAAAGGATGGATTCTGTTGGTTAGAAGGTCCAGTAGCTGGCAGAAACATTAGCACACTGGGCGAAATGCTTAGCAGTATTTCGTCTGCCGTTACGTTCTACGTTCAAATTCCGCCGAGGTCGACTTTGCCTTTCATCCTTTCGGGGTCGATAAATTAAGTACCAGTTACGCACTGGGGTCGATGTAATCGATTTAATCCCTTTGTTTGTCCCCTCTATGTTTAGTCCCTTGTGGGCAATAAAGAAATAAGAAGGTCCAGTAGCTGACTACATCCTTTTACATGGTGGGCATGGCAGGCTAGATGTGAAAATATGCAGTGAAGCATGAGGTATCTGCAGAGACTCCTGGATAGTGATAAAGTGTGGTTGTCACTTGTTAGTTTCCTTGCAGCTTATCTCTTTGACTGAGCCATAATCCCAAGATGCTAAGTTGTAAGACTGAAACCAGGACATCATGGTAGCAGAAGCAATTTTCTTAACCATGCATATTTTATCTACCTTGTCTGTTGTTTGTTTCTCTCTGTCTCTGCCAAGACTAACCTCACCTGTGCTAGTGCCACGTAAAGAGCACGAAGTCCACTCTACTGAGTGCTTGGTGTTATGAAGAGTATTCAACTATAAAAATCCTGCTAAAACAGTCACAGAAGTCTGGTGCAGGCTTCTGTCTGGCTGACTCCTGTCAAACCATCCTACCTGTATCAGCAAGGAATCGGACATTAAATGGTGATGATGATATATAGTTCAAATTTATAGAAAAACAAAAGATGAAGACAGGTATAGGAACAACAAGAAGGGGTATTAGTTTAACACTTGGGGAAAAATGGAAATGTCTTTTATGTTCCAAGCCTACGCCTTTTGACAGAAAGGAATAAGAGGAAAAACGGAGAGAGAAAATGAAGATCTTGGGTCCAAGAGAGTAGGAAGTTCAATCGTGTGTGTGCGTGTATGTATACTAGTGTGTATACTATATGTGTGTATATATATATATGTGTATGTGTGTATATATGTATGTGTGTATATATGTATATGTGTGTGTATGTATATTTGTATATATGTGTGTGTGGATTTGTGTGGATGTATATGTGTGTGTGTGTGTGTATATATATATGTGTGTGTGTGTATGTATGTGTTTGTATATGTATATATATTCATGTGTGAATGTGTGTCTGTGTGTGTGTGTATATATATATATATATATATATATATATATATATATATATACATACATGTGTATAATTGTGTGTGTGTATGTATTTGTGTATATACAATTGTCATCTGCCAAACAGCCAATTTCTCCCATACCACATCAGTCAGTTCAAGGTTATTATAGCAGAAGCCACTTGTCTGCAGTGTCACACAGTGGGGCCAACCCCCAAACCACATGACTGCAGTGTGAACTTCTTAACAACACAGCTATGGCTGTACATCTGCTAACCTATTCTGCTGTAGTTAACATTTCTGTAATACCATAAAAGATATTTTCAGTCTCTCAGTGTTGAATCTTGTTGTCCTCAGCCAATTCTGAGTTTTGCTTTCTTTATCCTCATACACCTTGTTCTGTCTTGTCAAATATTGGCTAGTGAGAGTTGTTTTTTGTTTTTTTCTTAAGGAAGCCTTACAATGACATTTTCTAATCCTATTTTCAATTTAGTATTTTTTTTTTTTATCATTCTTTAAAATAGTCTCAGCTCTTTCTTGAAGTTTGTTTTATATTTGTTGGCTTCCTTGAAGATAGAAAACAGACTTTTGCCGACTTCATTCTTTGTTGCTTTGTTGGTATATATATTTTAGTACTCAAACAGTGGGTATTTATAATGATTTGCTAGCTGCAGAAAATTCCTGTCTTTCTAGATAGTAGTAAATATAATAATCCTTTTGTTGGCTTTTGGCTAGTGTATTTTCTTCTTTCCTGTCTAGTTATAGCACAAATTTGCTTAGCTTAGAGTTAAAAGAAAATTATTGATTCCTAACACTAGTACAAGATTTTATTTTTGTAGTGAGATTGTTTACATTGATTCCCGGTTCCTTCATTGATTCCTATAGTTCTAGACATGGTTATGAATTCAGCCAGTGGTTTTTCTAGTCCCCTCAGACTGGTTAACCATGTATCTCCTCTACAGCAACACATCTGTTACTGGCCTCAGTCTTGATCACTCCTTCTCTCTCTCTCTCTCTCTCTCTCTCTCTCTCACCATGTATCTCTTCTACAGCAAGACGGCTGTCTCTGTCTCTCTGTCACACTCAAACCTTTCATCATCTGGTACAATATTGCCTCCCCCAATGTCACATCCCCTCTTAAAGGATCTTTGTCTTGCAAGTTACTTGGTGACCCTGCCACTGCTGGTGTCACGTAAAAAGCATCCAATCCACACTGTAAAGTGGTTGTAAAAGTCATGCCAAAACAGACTGCAAAGCATGATGCAGTCTTCTGCCTAACCAGCTCCTGTCAAAGCATCCAACCCATGCCAGCATGGAAAGTTGACATTAAATGATGATGATGATATATATATACACACATACATACACACAAGATTCTTTGTTTCCATCTACCAAATCCATACAAAAATTTGGTTGATCCAAGACATTTGCCCAAGGTGTTGCACAGTGGGACTGAACCCAGAACCATGTGGTTGGGAAGTAAACTTCTTATCACACAGCTATGCCTGTTGAAATTTTGAATCTATAGGGTACCTAGTTTGACCCCAGGTGGTTGGTGCCCTGCTGGGGCATTTATATTTCTGGTATGCTGGAAATGCAGGAAGACATGGATGGAAGTACTGAAGAACAACCTCAGGAAGCTGAACCTTTCAGGCAAGATGACAAAGGACTGTACTCAGGAAGATCTGTACCTCACAGCAGAAGTGTTAAGATTGATCCTGCTAGTGGGGTAACACACTTGTGGATGTGCCATTTAAAAGTGCCTGTGTGGTGTCACGTAAAAGTGCCTGTGTGGTGTCACGTAAAAGTACCTGTGCAGTGTCATGTAAAAGCACCTGTATGGTGCCACGTAAAAGTGACCATGCAGCACCATGTAAAGGCATCCATGTAAAAGTGCCCACTCTGTAAAGTGGTTGGCATTAGGAAGGGCACCCACCTGTAGAAACCATGCCAAATCAGACAAGTCTGGTGCAGCGGCCCCCCCCCTCCCCCAGCTTTGCCAATTCTGGTCAAACTGACTAATCCATGCCAGCATGGAAAACAGATCTTAAACGACAATGATGACTTGTTTTCACATACCACATTCTATACATGCAATTTCTGTAATCTGTCTTCTGAGTCCCACCATTCTTTGCCCTTGTGGCGAATAAATTAGGGTGGCAGCTTGGAAGAATTGTTGGGGTATTGGAAGAAATGCTTTGCTGTATTTCTTCTGGTTCTTTAGGTTTAAGTTCAAACCCTGCTGAATTCAGTTTTGCCTTTCATCTCTCTGGTGTCAATAAAATAAGTATTGATGAAGTACTGAAGTCAGTGTTATCAAGTAACTCTTCCTCTCAAAATTGGTGACATTGTGTCTCTAAATCAGAAATCAAGATTGGTAGATTAACAGAATCGGTACAGCATTGGACTCTGTGATATTTGCACTGATTCTGAGTTTAAATTCCTCCAAGGTCAGCTTTGCCTTTCAGTCTTTTCATCATTATCATCATTCTTTAACATCCGTTTTCTATACTGGCATGGTTTTGACTGTAGCTGGCAAGCTGGAGAGCTGCACCAGGTTCCTGTCTGATTTGGCTTGGTTTCTACTGCTGGATGCTTTTAACATGACATCAGCATGAGCGATTTTACATGATACCGGCACAGGATTTTTTGCAGGCCAATCCACTTCACCAGGGGATGCAACCTTCATCATCCTTCGACCAACTTATGATTGGTCAGAACTCCATTGACAATCCCCTTCCACACTACACAGTCCTGCATTACTGTGTTCAGATCTCTCATATCCAGCCCTGAGTCCCGAGATATAGTATCTGGAAATGTTAGTTGTCTGGAGAAAACACTTCCAGATGGATGCCGTAGAAGCAGGGATGAGATAACCTCCTTATCTGTTTGATGACAGTGGCCAGCAAATTGTAGGCATTTTTGCTTTAGCCTGAGGGATATTGGTTCTTTGTTGCCTTGTCCAAAAGGTTCAGTGTTCTGAGGTCATCCTTCAGTACTCTGTCCCTTGTCTTCTTGAATCTCCCTCTTCCACAAGTTCCATCCACTTTGAGTGAATGGCACTTCTTTTTGGACATCTCCTGTCTAAACCAACACAGTCTTCTCTCTTGCATACTGCATTTAATTCCTCTTATGCCTAACTTCTCTCTTAATACACAAGCACATTGTTGCACTGGAGTCAGTAGAATCAATTAACCCCCTTCCCTTGAAATTGCTGTCCCTGTACCTAAATTAGAAACTGTTATTGTTATTGCTGCTGCTTAGGTGGTGAGCTGGCAGGATCATTAGCAAGTCAGACAAAATGCTTATTGGCATTTTGTCTGTCTTCATGTTATAAATAAGGCAATTTTTTTTTTTTGCCAAAAAGCTAAAATTCATAAAAACATTCGTTTCAAGGTTAAAACTAAAGATAAAACATTTTTTTATGATTAATCATTGTAATTAATTTTTAAAGTTAATAAAATTAAAATTGTGCAATAAAGTTAAAAAATAAAGATAAAATAAAGTTAAAAATCAAAATTTCAATAAAAAGTATTTAAAAAAAAAATTAGATATTGAAAAGAGTAAATAAATTCATTGACATATATTTCTGCTTGTGTTTAGTAGAATTGTTGTATTGGACTACCCCTTTGGAGTTATTTTTAGCACTCCTTATAGCTTGTCCTATGCTTTGATGTTGAAAATTATTTGACATTATGTGTGTCCTGTCATTTGAATACAAACAAAAGTCTTGCATGTCTGTATAGTTTTTCTGTAAGACAAATTTCCAATTTCGAGGTACAGTAATGCCTTGATACACAAGTTAATTTCCTCCCGGAGACCACTCGTAAAGTGAAGACTCATAAAGAAGAACAGTAATTTCCCATAGTAGCAATGTTATAAATTGTAATTTGCCCCCCCCCCCCATATTTTACCTATAAAATTTATAATACTCGTAAATAAACGGTAATAAAACAACAGTAGAATGTAAGGAATATTTTATGTAAAGTGAAAAAAATGTCAAGATCATTTATAATAAAAACTTATTATTATTGTAATTGTTTTCTAAATCACTTTCACTTGCATTAGACTTGCGCACACCATCACTTGCAAACACGATTGCTGAGTCATAAGCACTCATAGATGAACTTGTAGATTTCTTTTTAAAAAACAAGTCTAGAGTTTTTTTTGCTTAGAAGAAGCTTTTTTTTTTATGCTCTCTATAAATTTCTCAGTAACACGCAGAAGCATTTATTATGATAGTAGACACTTTTGATCTTTGTTCAAAATTTGGATCTTGTGCTTGAAAAATAAAACTCATGAGCCCGTGTTCTCATAATGCAGGTCCTTATAAAGTGAGGTATTACTGTACTTTTACTAATGAGGTTTAAAAAGTATGAAAACAATAGTTGTTTGTTTGTTCCTTCTTGAGCTATGCCTGGCTCATAAGGGCCAGCTCTCTGGTTTCATTGGCATATAGGTTCTCCACCTGGATGGGACACTGGTCTGTCACAGGTGAGCTGCTAGTTGCAACAGGAAAGAGTAAGAGAAAGTTGTGGTGAAAGAGTCAGCAGAATCAACAATTTTTAAGGTTGAAAAAGAATTGTCCTGGTTATGAGTTCAAATGCCGTTGAGGTCAGCTTTGCCTTTCATCCTTTTTTTTTTTTTGGAGGTGGTGGTGGTGGAGGATGAAATAGGTACCAGTTAAGTACTGGGGTTATTATCATTGACTAGTCCCCTTGCTCAAAATTTCAGGCCTTATGCTTCTAGTAGTTGTTTGTTCCTTCTTGAGCCATGCCTGGCTCATAAGGGCCGTTTTCCCAGTTTCTTTGGCTTATCGGTTCTCCACCAGTTTGTCACAGGTGAGCTGCTAGAATGCAGGACGAAAGAGTGAGAGAAAGTTGTGGCAAAAGAGTCAGCAGAAGTTTGCTATTACCTTCTGCTGGAGCCACGTGGAGCCTAGGTGTTTTGCTCATAAACATACATATTGCCTGGTCTGAGATTCGAACCCACAATCCCTCAACTGCGAGTCCGCTGCTCTAAGCACTAGGCCATGTGCTTCCACATGCTTATAGTAGAGAGCATTATTATTGCTCTCTACGATATAAGGTAGTGAACTGGCAGAATCATTAGCATGCCAAATAAAATGATTGGTAGCATTTCATCCTTCTGTACTTTCTGCAAAAGTTAACTTTGCCTTTCATCCTTTTGAGGATCAATAAAATAATTATCATTTGAGTCCTGGGGGTCAATATAATCAGTAAGCCCTATCCCATCAAAAGAAAAAAAAATCGGGTTTTATGTCTATAATACAAAGGTGGACTAAAATGCTTATAGGTTGATTATGAAGGAGTGATGCTATAGCTGTAGAAGCTTGCATGCATTAATTTCAACTCTTCTTATTAATAACTGCATTGTTTCTTTCCAAGTAAACTGACATCTGACTGTTTAAAGAAGACTTCAAAATTAACTGGTATTGACTTCTCTTGTAAATGGACAAGGTGCAAATGGAATGTGGTGTTATCAAGTATCTGCAGAAAAAAGGTTTAGCCCCAAAGGACATTCATGCTGACAGGGTTGATACATTAAGGGATGATGCTCCAGCTTTATCAACTATGAAAAAGTAGGCAGATAAATTTAGAAGAGAAAATGAGTCTTGAAGATGACCCAAGGTCTTGACATTCTGTGACTGCCACACACTGAGGAAAACATTGATCATGTTCACCACATGGTGATAGATGACAGGTGATTGACTGTAAATCGAATAGCCATTGCTATTAACATATCCTGTGAGAGAGTTATGAAGTTGATATGATGACGGTTTCTGCTCAGTCTTTTGACATTGATCAAAAGCACACCAAGCTGATCACTTCACAGGAAAATCTGATATTGTGTCAGGCTGATTCAGCTGAACATTTCCTAACCCAGGATGAGTTCATCACTTTGAGCCAGAGATAAAGAGACATTCCATGCAGTGGAAAAACTCCTCCTCACCTGCTCCAGAGAAGACCAAGGTTGTTTCATATGCAGGAAAAATGATGGCCTCAGTTTTTTGTGATGCAAAAGGCATTGTGTTTATTAACTATCTTCAGAAGTGTCAAACCCTCACTGGAGAGTACTATGCCAACTTGCTGAGACAGTTATGAAAGGCTATCAAGACTAAACACCCAGGAAAACTGATGAAAAAAGTTTTGTTTCATTAGGACGATACTCCAGCTCACAAATTTTTGATTTCAATGTCTGCTGTGCATGACTCTGGCTTTGAACTGGTTGATCAGCCTCCCTATTCTCCTGATTCAGCTCCACTTAACTTTTATCTGTTCCTCAGTGTGAAAAAGCATTTGGCTGGGAACCAGCATTGCAATGATGATGATGATGTGCTATCTACTGTTGATTTTCTTTGAGCAACAGGATGAAAGCTTCTTCACCAATGGGATCCAAGCACTGCAACACTGATGGATGAAGTGTGTGGACCACAAGGAGGACAATGTTGAAAAATAAACCTCATTTGGTTACTTTCCATGAGAGTATGTTGGTCAACTTATGAACTTTTCAGCTGACACTCGTAGAAAGGATTATTGTTGTTGCTATTTCAACTCGTGTTATTATATACTCTTTACTCTTTTACTTGTTTCAGTCATTTGACTGTGGCCATGCTGGAGCACTGCCTGTAGTCAAGCAAATCGACCCCAGGACTTATTCTTTGTAAGCCTAGTACTTATTCTATCGGTCTCTTTTGTTGAACCGCTAAGTTGTGGGGACGTAAATACACCAGCATCGGTTGTCAAGCAATGTTGGGGGGACAAACACAGACACATAAACACACACACACACACACACACATATGTATATATACATATATAAGACAGACTTCTTTCAGTTTCCGTCTGCCAAATCCACTCACAAGGCTTTGGTCGGCCTGAGGCTGTAGTAGAAGACACTTGCCCAAGGTGCCACGGAGTGGGACTGAATCTAGAACCATGTGGTCAGTAAGCAAGCTACCACACAGCCACTCCTGCACCTATATAATTAACAAAGCAAAGGTGTTTAAAAATGTAATTTGATAATTTGGCTTTAACAGGCCTTTGTCTTGAACATAAAAATGTGAAATTGGTAATAAACTGTAAATGACACCAAATTCATAATGATACATATAATTAAAGACTGACAGCATAGCTGGGATATTTTGGCCACAATGGTTTTAAAAAATTCAGTAAATTGTTGACAGTAGAAAAGTTCATGGTGATTGATTGCCAAGTTATGGTTGCATTTTACGTATGAGAAAGTGCTTGAAATCAGCAGCTTGGTATGTTGAAGGATACCATAAGTTATGGTTGTTTCTTTTTTTTGGGGGTTTTTTTTTTGTAACATATGCATTAAAGTAACAATATTTGTTATTGCATCAAATTCTGCTGAGGTTGACTTTGCCTTTCATCCTTTCGGGGTCGATAAATAAGTACCAGTTGTGTATTGGGGTTGAGCTAATCGACTGTCCCCCCATCCCCAAAAATTTTGGGCCTTGTGCCTAGAGTAGAAAAGAATATTTGTTATGTGTCTGAGGTCACAGAGTAACAATCACCACAATCTTTTTGACTTGCAACAAGTTATTACATGATTTTAATAATTGTAGTTATTTTCATAATCATTCCTCACAGTAATAATATCCCTCTGTGTGAATGTCTGCTGCTATTGTTTATGACTTTCATTATGTATTTTTGTTTTTCAGGGAGGTGCATAGCTTAGTGGTTAGGGTGTTGGCTTTATCATCATAAGAATGTGGTTCTGATTCCTGGACTGCAAAAAACACTTCATTTCATGTTCCTCCATCCACTCAACTAGTAAAAGTTATTAAATCTTGTGATGGACTAGTGTCCCATCCAGGGAGGAGTAGGCCAGAGAAACTGGGAAACCAGCCATATGAGTTTTTATTGAGTGATGTGGATTATCCATAACCATTACTTATTCAGGGAAATTTTTCAAGTCATGCAAGCTTTTAAAGGAATGTTGGGCTGTCCTTTTAAGTTATCGAAACTATAAAGTTGTTAATACTTCCAATATTAATTGAAAAAAAAAACAATGTAAATAGTAGAGGAGTGTTGGTAGTTTGCTTGAGACATAACAATAATATAGAATTTTATAGCAACAAAGAATAAAATATTGATGGCACTTTTAGTAATATTTTTAAACTATTTCTTGTTGTGGTTAGGTATGTTACTCGAAATATAAGGAATCAATGAATTATATAGTTTTTCATATTGTAAGAAGCTTTCCTTAAAATTCAATTTCATGTAAATAATTTTCTTTTTTTTCTTTTTTCTTTCTTTTTGTTATTTGATAAATTATTTTTATTTGAGGAAGAAATTATAAGGACTATAATTAAAGATCTTCTCCAAAACATAATTATAGTTTGTGACTGCTTTTTTAAAATTGAATGTAATTGTATCTTGTTTTTTTTTTGCGGGGCTGTAAAACAAGACTGTATCTTTTTCAGGTCTGTAAAATATCGTAAAAAGGCAACATTAACATTAGCTCCTACTCTGCTTCAACCAAGTTCTCACCTAGCGGATTTAGCATGTTATGCTGGTGTCAAAATGAGTCCAAAAATTTTCCAGTAAGTCTTATTTTCTCTTTTCCCAACATATTTTTATTCCTAATTTGGCATTGTTAGACATTTAACCCTTTGGCATTTGGATTATTCTGTCAAATGGAATGCTTATTTATTCATATTGCTTTCAGTTAATCATGTCTTGACTCGTAGCTTTGAGATTTCAATTGTGTGTCTGCTTATTTTTAGAGTAACATTGTAGGGTAGGTATGAGAGGCAGGATCTGGTTGGTTTGAACATAAAACAGGTAGAATATTTAGGCCAGATATGGCCAGTTTAAATGCTAAAGGGTTAATTTTGACAGTTTATTCTGTATCACTGAAATGTATTTGTGCTGCAATACACAAAAATATCGAGTGAAGTTGTTGCCAGTGCCGCTGGACTGGCTCCTGTGCAGGTGGCACGTAAAATACACCTTTTTGAGTGTGGCCGTTGCCAGTACCGCCTGACTGGCCCTCGTGCCGGTGGTACGTAAAAGCACCCACACCACTCTCGGAGTGGTTGGCGTTAGGAAGGGCATCCAGCTGTAGAAACTCTGCCATATCTGATTGGAGCCTGGTGCAGCCTTCTGGCTTGTCAGCCCTCAGTCAAATCGTCCAACCCATGCTAGCATGGAAAGCGGACATTAAACGATGATGACGACGATGATGATGATGATGACGATGATGATGACAACGATGATGATGATGATGATCATCATCATCACTTCATCATGAAGATGAAACTGAAATTGTTCTGTTCTAAACAAAATGCAAGTAAGTTTATAAAAATATGAAAAAAACTCTGACTGAAAAAGATAATTGAGAACACAGTCATGTTTTAAATAAAACATCTTTCTTTCTCCCCTCTATTTCTCTCTCTTTCTCTCTTTATATATATATATATATATATATATATATATGCATGTGTATGTGTTTGTTTGCATGCGCATGTATAATTTAGACCACTGTTTCTCAACCATTTTCTTTCCCTGTGGACCCCTTTGACTCTTATTTTACTCTACTGGACCCTCTTAACCATTTGATGTTTAAAAGAATCATATAACTTTTTAATAATTAAGTATTATTAGGCATCATCTAAAAAAAATTAAAATATTTTTTGTATTGTAGAAGTATAACCAATTTATTGGACATAAATTTTAACAACAAAATCTTATATGGACCCCAAAGGGCCATTTGGATCCCGGTTGGGAATCACTGATTTAGACCATAAAGTACCAGTGACACTGTATGAAAGAATATCATGTGAATATATCCTGTGTGTCTACCTATTATCACAAACACAGTTACATCTCAGCTTTTTAAAATTACAATTGAATTACAATTGTAACCTTGTGAAAAATCATTCAACCTTTAAATAGTGGACACCATCAGTTGATGTTACAAAAATTTTATATTGAGACAGCCATCATCAAAGGAAATTGAATATTTTAAGGCACTTTCCAATAATGAGATTGTAAATGTTTATGTGTAAAGTACTAATGATTATTATAGCTTTTGTACTTATATAAAGTGAAAATATGTAATAAAAATTATCCTTAAGAAAACGAGATTTGTTTTTTGTATTTTGCCCATTTGGCACTCACATTCATGCAACCCTTTAGCACTTAAACTAGCCAGATCCAGCCCAAATATTTTACTTGCTTTATGCTCAAACCAGCCAGGTTGAGCCTCTCAAACCTACCCGACAATGTCATTTTATAAATAATCAGATCATCGAAACAAAATAATGCATACATCTGATAAAGTAATCTGAATGCTAATGGGGCTAAGGGTTAATGAGTTTAAAATTTGTACTAAATGTATCATCTACACAGCCCACAACCACACGAACATGTGTTAATGCTATTAAACAAAAGTATTGTTTTTGTAGTTCTAATATCTCTCCCCCCCTCCCACAACATATCTTCCTGATAGTCCTCCAACTTCCAGTGTACACTCACTGCATTCCCTTCCACCTCCCATTCTCCTTTCACAATATCGGTGAACTTACTCGATAGCTTACCCTCTCATCCCTATCCAACCCTCTGTATCACTTCACTTATTAAAACCACCTCCCTGTAACATGAGGATGCACCCTGCCACATACTCATCATCTCCCCCCCCACACTCTCACCTAACTCCCTACCTCTCCTCCCCACCCCCGTCACCTCTCTCTCTCTATCTCTCCTCCTCCCCTCTTTCCAACTGAAGCAGCCATGTGTTTCTTCTACTGCAAAACACCTATTTGTCATGCTGGAATAGGTTGGACAGTTCACTAATTTCAGGGAGGGTTAAGTTGAGTACATCGACCTCAGTGTTTAGTTGGTGCTTATCTTATCGACCCCTTGGAAGGATGAAAGGCAAAGTTGACCATGACAGAAATCGAACTCAGAACCTAAAGACAGATGAAATGATGCTAAGCATTTTGCCCTGCGTGCTGACAGTTCTGTCAGCTCGTGGCCTTGTTAACTTTCATAATGCCAACCATTTCACTGAGTGTATGGGATGCAATTTAAAAAAAAAATTTTATTAGCTTCTGCACTGGTGAGATCATCTTGTAATTCTCAAGACTAAAGAAGTCTTCTTCAGTTCTTTAGTTATCAGTATTTTTCACTATCAAAAGGCGGCGAGCTGGCAGAAACATTAGAACACCAGGCGAAATGCTTAGCGGTATTTCGTCTGCTGCTACGTTCTGAGTTCAAATTCCTCCGAGCTCAACTTTGCTTTTCATCCTTTGTCGATAAATTAAGTACCAGTTACGCACTGGGGTCGATGTAATCGATTTAATCCCTTTGTCTGTCCTTGTTTGTCCCCTCTATGTTTAGCCCCTTGTGGGCAATAAAGAAATAAGAATTGTTAGCACAATAAACGAAATGCTTAACACGATTTTGTCCATCTTTATGTTCTGAGTTCAAATTCTACCACAGTTGACTTTGCCTGTCATTGTTTCTAGGTTCCATAAAATAGGTACCAATTGAGCACGGGGATCAATGTATTCATTGTAATTCAAATTTCGGTCTTGTGCCAAAATTTGAAACCATTATTTTGCATTCTTTCCGATTCTGAACTGCCTGCCAAGCTTGTCAGTCTAACAACAATTTTGACAGACCAGCAGCACTCACTGTCTGAGACCATCATTAGTGAAGTGAATAATTTTGGTCTGTTGCTAATAGGCTCGTTTTTTTCATCATTTTGGTGAGTCTCATTGAAACTTTCTACTGTGGTTCTGTATTCCAAGAACATTGTTGTTGGGAGGATGTCTGTTGTCAGGTGGCAGCTAACAACAGCTGTTTAGAATTATTACTGAAAGCTTCCTAAGGAGTTTCAGGCTGCAATGACTTTGGTGAGATATGGTTGTTCTTTAGTGTTGTGCTGATGCATAAGATGTCAAAGGTTGAAAAAGAATAGGAGCCTGTCATATTAACAATATCTGTCAATCTTGTATTTGTATTAATTGTTGTCGAGTAGTCCAAGGCCAGACTTGATTGAATTCTATGATCAAAGATACTTCATCATCACTATCTTGTGTTTTTTACTATGAATTATGAACCAAGGGTCACCTTATGTAACGTATCCCTTTTTTAACATATAGGATGTGACTTGATAGAAAAGACTTTTTAATCACATAACCATTGCCAAAATAGCTGGCCAGTCACTTAACATGTGTGATGTAGGTCTTCCCATTAATATTTGAATGTTTATGATGAGAAATTTTTCAGGGATAGAAATACAAATTTACAGAATTTTAGTTGTTAATTCATAATATGAGAACAAATTTTGATTACTTTTTATCGTTTTTTTTAAAATTCAGTGAGCATCCCAGGAAAAAAAATCCATAGCCATTGTTCACAAGTGTGTAAACATGTACAGTAATGTCTTGATATACGAGTTAAATTTGTTCCTGGAGACTTCTCGTAAAGCAGAAACTTGTAAAGCAGAGCAATAATTCCCCATAGCAATATTATAAATTGTAATTTGTTCCCAGAAAAATATTTTACCAATAAAATTTATAATACTCATAAATAGATGGCAATAAAACAACAGTAGAATGTAAAGAATATTTTATGTGAAGTAAAAAAAATGCCAAGATCATTTATAATAAAAAATATTATTATTATAATCATTTTCTGAATCGCTTTCACTCGCACTAGACTTGCGTACGCCATCACTTGTACACTTGATTGCTGATTTGCAAGCACTCATAGATTTCTTTTTAAAAAACAAATCTAGAGTTGTTTGCTTAGAAGCAGCTTTTTGCTCTTTATAAATTTCTCAGTAACATGCAGAAGAATTTATTATGGTAGTGGAAACTTTTGCACTTTGTTCAAATTTTGGGTCTTGTGCTTGAAAAATAAAACCCGTAAACACAGTGTCTTGTACAGCAGGTCCTCATTAAGGGAGGTATTACTGCACCATGCTTTTGTTTAAGTGTTTTAGGTGACTAAGTAGTCTTGACACAATCTTGGCGCTCCCTCCCTGGACCCAGTGAGTGAAACATTGAGAATGTGACAGAGAGGTTAAAATGCTACAGTAGTGTTTGGCTTGTACTCATTTTTTATTTGAGTAGACTGGAGTTACATAGAAGAATTAAGTATCTTGCTCAAGGACAAATGTGCCACTCCCTTCAGGAATTGAATCCATCATCATATGATCTACAATTGAGCACTCCTAACTATTAGGCCATGTGCCCTCACAGCCCTCTAAAAGATGATCAAAAATTTTTTTTGCTTTTTTGCTTCTTTTTAAGGTGGTTCTCAGCTGAGGTCAACATGACCTTTGGAGGTCCATATAAGATTTTGTTGTTAAAATTTACATGCAATGAAATTGATTAATACTTCTACAATACACAAAATATTGCAACAATTTCGTTATACATTTCTTAATAATAATCAAATTATAAAATTATCATAGGATGTCTTTTATACACATTGAATGGCTGTAGGGGTCCTGTTGAATAAAATAGGAATCAAAGGGGGTCCATATGCAAAAAATGGTTGAGAGCTGCTGGACTGGAACCATGAAGGAATTTTTCTCCTCACACAGGTGCAGGTATGGCTGTGTGGTAAGAAGTTTGCTTCACAACCACATGTTTCTGGGTTCAAGTCCCACTTTGTGGCACTTAGGCAAATGTTTTCTACTATAGCCTTGGGCCAACCAAAGCCTTGTGAGTAGGCTTCTTAGATGGAAACTGAAAGAAGCTCATTGTATAACTATGTGTGTGTGTGTGTCTTTGTATGTGTTGCCCCCCCCCCCCCCCCCCGCCACCGTTGCTTGACTAACTAGTGTTAGTGTAAATTACTATTTTAAAATTACTATTTTAAATCTCACAACGTGAGATATTCAGCAACAGTAGTAAAGATTGCCTGCCAACATAACATGGTAGTCCATTGTTTCTTTCATCAACACTGATATTTTTCTTTCATTCTTTTAACTTTCCCAATCATTTTCAATGATCTTTCTTCCTCATTTAATCTCGCCCATTTACTAACAACACTATTTTCTGTTTCCTATTTGTCCCCCCCCACCCACCCCCTCTCCTACAGATCTTCTAAAGTATTTGCTGTTATTACATACTTTTTTTTCTTTTTTTTTTTTTTTTTTTTACATCAGTGTGGATCAGATTGTTGAGTAACCAACCTTCACATACTCTGATGTGAAGCAAATTGCAGAGAATTATTTAATAAAAGCAAAATGCAAATGTTGCTCATCATCTGCTAAAATTACCTCACACACACACACACACACACACACACACACACACACACACATGCGCACGCACACACGCAAACACACACACGCACACACGCTATGTGGGAATTGTAGAAGATAAAATGCACAGGAGTTGTTAGTGGCAAGAGCTTCCGCAAAATAAATTGTCACCCGTATTACAAACCAGGTGATACACGAAGGAATCATACCCAATGACTGGTGTAGCAGCATCATAGTCAACTGCTACAAAGGTAAAGGTGAAGCTTTAGATACAAATAATTACAGAGGCATCAAGCTGTTAGATCAGGTTATGAAAGTTACAGAGAGGGTCATAGCCCAACTAATTAGGGAGCGAATCAATTTAGATGAGATGCAGTTTGGGTTCGTGCCAGGTAAAAGCACTACTGATGCCTTATTTCTAGTAAGACAGCTGCAGGAGAAATACCTAGCTAAGGATAAACCTCTGTACCTGGCTTTCGTTGACATGGAGAAAGCCTTTTACAGGGTCCCCCGATCCCTTATCTGGTGGTCAATGAGGAAACTTGGGATAGAAGAATGGTTAGTGAGAGCTGTGCGAGCCATGTACAGAGATGCTGCCAGTAAGGTGAGGGTTGGAAATGAGTACAGCAATGAATTCCGGGTAGAGGTAGGGGTCCACCAAGGTTCCGTCCTCAGCCCCCTCTTATTTATCATAGTCCTCCAGGCAATCACAGAGGAGTTCAAGACAGGTTGCCCCTGGGAGCTCCTCTATGCTGATGACCTTGCCCTAATTGCGGACTCACTATCAGAACTAGAGAAGTTTCAGGTGTGGAAGCAAGGTCTAGAATTGAAGGGCCTTAGAGTCAACCTAGCTAAAACCAAAATCCTAATAAGTAGGAAGGTAGATAAAACACAAACCCCTTCAGGTAGATGGCCCTGCTCAGTATGTAGAAAAGGAGTAGGTAGTAACTCTATAAGATGTACCCGGTGCAAGCTATGGACACATAAGAGGTGCAGCAACATCAAAGGCAGGTTAACTAGGAAGTTAGTTTTTGTATGTGGCAGATGTTCAGGTGCAATAAACACTGTAAACAAACAGGAAACAACTTCTATCTCATTCCAGGGTGAAAAACTAGAGGTAGTCGATAGCTTCCGCTATCTGGGCGACCAAGTTAGTAGTGGGGGTGGGTGCACTGAAAGTGTAGCAGCTAGAATAAGAATAGCCTGGGCAAAGTTTAGAGAGCTCTTACCCCTGCTGGCGACAAAGGGACTCTCACTCAGAGTAAAAGGCAGACTGTATGACGCATGCGTACGAACAGCCATGCTACATGGCAGTGAAACATGGGCTGTAACTGCTGAGGACATACGTAAGCTCGCAAGGAATGAAGCCAGTATGCTCCGTTGGATGTGTAATGTCAATGTGAATACCCGTCAGAGTGTAAGTATCTTGAGAGAAAAGCTGAACATTAGAAGCATCAGTTGTGGTGTGCAAGAGAGACGATTGCGCTGGTATGGACATGTGGTGAGAATGGATGAGGATAGCTGCGTGAAAAAGTGTCACACCCTAACAGTTGAGGGAACCCGTGGAAGAGGTAGGCCCAGGAAGACCTGGGCTGAGGTGGTGAGGCAAGACCTTCGTACATTGGGCCTCACCGAGGCGATGACTACTAACCGAGACCTTTGGAAATGTGCTGTGCGTGAGAAGACCCGGCAAGCCAAGTAAGATCGTTGCCAGTGCCCCTGGACTGGCTTGTGCGGGTGGCACATAAAAGACACCATTTCGAGCGTGGCCGTTTTCATGCAGGTGACACGTAAAAGCACCCACTACACTCTCTGAGTGGTTGGCGTTAGGAAGGGCATCCAGCTGTAGAAACTCTGCCAAATCAGATTGGAGCCTGGTGTTGCCATCCGGTTTCACCAGTCCTCAGTCAAATCGTCCAACCCATGCTAGCATGGAAAGCGGACGTTAAACGATGATGATGATGATTCAGAAGCCTCTGTTGGTGGTGTTGATATTTTTTGTTACTTAGAGCAGTGAGCTGGCAGAAACGTTAGCATGCCAGGCGAAATGCTTGGCAGTATTTCGTCTGTCTTTATGTTCTGGGTTCAAATTTTACCGAGGTCGTCTTTACCTTTCATCCTTTCGGGGCCGATAAATTAAGTACCAGTTGCATACTGGGGTCAATCTAATTGACTGGCCCCGCCTCCCCCAAAATTTCGGGCCTTGTACCTAGAGTAGGAAAGGGTATCTTCTGTTACTTAGGTGACCTAATTAACAGAATAACCAGATTAAGAACGCTGCTGAAAAAGTTCTCGAAGCAACAAAGGGACATAGACACGTGTACATTGGCACACACACACACACACACACACACACACACACACACACACACACACACACACATTGGTACTCCACTGGTTGCAACGATGAGTGTTCCAGTTGATCCGATCAATGGAACAGCCTGCTCGTGAAATTAACATGCAAGTGGTTGAGCACTCCTCAGACATGTGTACCCTTAATGTAGTTCTCAGGTAGATTCAGCATGACACAAAAAGTGACAAGGCTGGCCCTTCGAAATACAGGCACTATTCGTATTTGCCAGCTGAGTAGACTGGAACAAGGTGAGGTAAAGTGTCTTGCTCAAGGCAATCAAACTCTTGATCTTACAATCATGAGCCAAATACCCTGACCGCTAAGCCACACACCTTCACACACACACACACACACACACACACACACCACACACATACACATATACATGCAACACACACATATACATATACATGCAACACATACACATATACACACAACACCCACACACACATACACACAACACCCACATCCACATATACACACAACACCCACACACATATACACACAACACCCACACACACATACACACAACACCCACACCCACATATACACACAACACCCACACACATATACACACAACACCCACACACATATACACACAACACCCACATACACACAACACCCACATACACACAACACCCACATACACATACACACAACACCCACATACACATACACACATACATGTATACATACACCTCACACATGTATACACCCACACCCACCACACAAATACATGTATACACACACACCACACACACACCTATACACACACCACACACACACCTATACACACACCACACACACACCTATACACACACCACACACATACACACACCACACCACACTACACACATACACATTTACACACATACATATACATACAACACACAAACACATATATACACAACACACATACTTATCATACTCTCCACATTATTTATGCCATCCTGTTTGTGTCATCTCCTCACACTTGCACTCACTCTTATCTCTTCATTGACACAGTTTTTTTACCACCCACAAATATCCTATACCGCACTATAACCTTCAACACGTGTAGACTTCTACACATATAAAGTGCATTCCAGAAGTTTTGAGACTTTTTCCAAGAGAGACATTTATTAATTTCAAAGAAGTACAAAACTCTAATCCCCTTCAAAATAGGATCCTCTGACTTCAATACAATTGTTGTAGTGCTCTAGTTACACTGTGAAGGGCTCTGTGGAAGTCCTCCAAAGTGGAGGTTTCCAGGGCCCTTGTCACAACTTCCTTCGTCTTCTCAATGTCTTCAAATCAATTGCCCCTGAGGTTCTCCCTCAGCTTGGGAGGACAACCGAAAGTCACAGAGAGCAAGGTCTGGAGTGACAGGAGGGAGTGGGCCAATTTGGATGCTATGTCAAGTAGTTGGTTACCAGGATGGAACTGTGGATTGGTGCATTGCCCTGGTGCAGGTGCCATTGACCCAAATGAAAGAGTTCTGGCTTTTGGCAATGAAACCTCTTCTTGAACTTCCTCAAAACCTCCACAAAGTATTCTTTGTTGACTGTCTGACCAGAGAGAACTCAGTGAATGTGGATGATGCCCTCACAGTTGAAAAAGGAGACTGCCATGAGCTTTTTGTGCCAGTTAGAAATAGATGATTGTATTATACAAGTTAATCCATAAGCAGTCTGAAGCATTTCATAAGCTTCTGTGGTGTTTTTTTCCCCCAGTTTAATGCAAAATATTATTGCCTAGTAAACTTCCAAATTGTCGTGGCATCCCAACTGCATTCCGCAAACTAGTCAGCTGTGTTAGCACTGTTTAGTAGTGTGTGTTCAAAGTGCTTTTAGAGCCATCTCCTTCACTCTGGAATAACAAAAGTTGGCAGCTTATTAGATGTATTTTTTTTTTTACTTGTTTCAGTCATTTTGACTGCAGCCATGCTGGAGCACTGCCTTTAGTCAAGCAAATCGACCCCAGGACTTATTCTTTGGAAGCCTGGTATTTATTCTATCTGTCTCTTTTTGCCGAACCGCTAAGTTACAGGGATGTAAACACATCAGCATAGGTTGTCAAGCAATGGTGGGGGGGACAAACACACACACACACACACACACACACACACACACACATATATACGACGGGCTTCTTTCAGTTTCCGTCTACCAAATCCACTCTCAAGGCTTTGGTCGGCCCGAGGCTATATTAGAAGACACTTGCCCAAGGTGCCACACAGTGGGACTGAACCCGGAACCATGTGGTTGGTAAGCAAGCTACTTACCACACAGCCACTCCTGCGCCTATATATAGTAATAATATATTAACCTCTTCCAAAAAATCTCAAAACTTTTGTACATACATTATGCTGAAACATTCACACAGTTTCCCCTTATGCCCACTTCCAGACATGGATGCACCTGTTCATGCTCACCTCTCCTCCAATTTAACTCTTCTCCCCTCTTGTGGAGGTGTATGGCTTAATGGTTAATGTGTTTGACTTACAGTCATAAAATGTGGTTTCAATTCCTGGACTGGGTGATGCATTGTGTTCTTGAGTAAAACATTTTATTTCATGTTACTCCTGTCTACTCAGCTGGCAAAAACGAATAACCCTGCAATGGATTGGCACCTCATCCAGTGGGGGAATATATACACCACAGAAACTGGAAAACCAGCCATATGAGTCTATCTTTTTTGTTTTTTCCCCATGGTACAACATTCTGCCCTGATTTCTAACCTTTCACCTCTTTTTTCTTTTCTCACTCTGACTATTCCTCTTTCTTACTCCCTCTTAATATTTCAGGCATTAGGTCTCTATCAGAAGAACGAGAAGGAAATGTAGACACTTCGTCTTTCCATTAAATCAGTGGTTCCCTATTGGGTCCGTTGTCCATGTAAAGTTTGGTTTAAATGCATGCATAGCAAGAAACAACAAGGTTTCTTTCTCTAACATTTTACATAGTTCAACCTATACAAGTTAAATAAGAATTTTGAATTCTGTAAAACTAGTTTTTAAACTGCAAATGGCTATGGGGTCCACCAGAATAAATTAGTAATCAAAGGGGTCTATAGATGAAAAAAAAATGGTTGAGAACCTCTGCTTTATATGTATGTATTGGTATTTATTGTAAGAAACAGCTAGGTTTCTTTATCTGACATTTCACATAAGTCAACCTATGCAAGTTAATGTGTGAAAAACAAAATAGGAACTTTGGAAGAAGTACCTATAAAACTAGGTTTTACACACCAAATGGCTATGGGGTCCACCAGAATAAAATAGTAACCAAAGGGGTCCAGTGATAAAAATGGTTGAGAAACACTGCATTAAATCGTTGAGATATTTGCTTTTGTTAAACCTTGTTCCTCCTGGAGTAAAGATTTTTGCCAACATAACATGTCAGTCCTGGTTTTGGATGAATGTTGCTGTAATATAGCCCTAAGAGACATCATCTCCAGCTGGCTATACAACACGATCTGTGTCCTGTGTTGTACTTGTTATTGTTCATTATATTTACGCAAACACATACATACATACATACACATGTGTGTTTGTGTGTGTCCTTGTCTTGCTATCATGTGATAGTTGTAAACAAGCACCACCATCATACAAGCAGTGTCCTTTTCCACTTTCCCATAACAACATGTCTGTCCTTGAGGAAATATTACCTTGCTTGGAAACAAGAGATTGGAGGTAGGAAGCACATCTGGCTTCTATCTGATCTTTCAAGCATATCCTATTGCCAACCTTTACGACTTTTTCAAATAAACTATCTCTTATTCCTTGTGCTTTTGAATGTGGTGAGCCAGCAGATAATTTATTGAGAGGGAAAAATGACAACAATATCACTGCTTGTAGCTCAGTGATTTTTGGAGAAGTGCTAATGTAAACAGTCACACAAACACACATCTAAGTATATACATACATACATACACACACACACACACACATACGTATATATACATATATATATATATATATATATATATATATATATATATATATATACAGGCATGGCTGAGCGGTAAGAAACTTGCTTCCCAACCAAATAGTTCCAGGTTCAGTCCCACTGCATGGAACCTTGGACAAGTCTTCTATTACAAACTTAGGCCAACCAAAGCCTTGTGAGTGGATTTGAAACTGAAAGGAGTCCATTGTATATGCATGTGTGTGTATATACACGCACACACATATGTATGTGCATGTTTATGTACATAGAGAGCTTTTATATATATATTTTTTATATATATCCTCATCATCATCATCATTTAATGCCTGTTGTCCATGCTGGCATGGGTTGGACAGTTTGACCAGAACTGGCAAGCTGGAGAGCTGCACCAGGTTCCTGTCTGATTTGGTTTGGTTTCTACAGCTGGATGCCCTTCCTAATGCCAGCCACTTTACAGGGTGTGCTGGGTGCTTTTATATGGCACCACATGGGTGCTTTTGCATGGCACCACATGGGTGCTTTTGCATGGCACCACATGAGCACTTTCATGTGGAACTGCATTGGTGCTTTTATGTGGCACTGCATGGGTGCATTTACATGGTGCTGTCACAAGTGCTTCACACCATCAGAGGGACGAGTCTTAACACTTCTGCTGCAGAATACAAGTCTTCATGAGTACAGCAAGGTGTCATGCATCTTGGTCCTTTGTCATCTCGCCTGAAGGGTTCAACGTCTTGAGGTCACTCTTCAGTACTGCATCCCATGTCTTCCTGGGTCTCCTACTTCCACATGTTCCATTTATTTTGAGAGATTGGCACTTCTTTATGGAGTTGTGGATATTCATCTGTATCACATAACCAAACCAGCACAGTCCTCTCTTTTGGACACAACTAATTCCTCTTATGCCTAACTTCTCTCTCAAAACACTAATACTCTGTCGAACATTTACATTACACACCCAGCTGAGCATACTATCCTCTTTCCTTTCTAACCTTCGCATATCCTCTGCATTCAAGGCCCACATTTCATTACCATGTAGAATTACTGTCCGTATACATGCATCATACAATCTTCCTTTCTCTTTGCAAGTCAACAATTTATATCATTGTTTTGAAGAAAATTGTTCATTGCTTGAAAAATATTGTTCAAGTTCAATAAAATTTAATATGTACTCAATGCATAAACTGTCATTGTTAGGGCAGCTTTTAAGCTTGTTTGTAAATAAATAAATAAGATGTAAAAAAAATGTTAAAGTAACCCTTAGTTCCAGATATGCAAAATAATGTCAAGATCAGTTATTTTTTTGTTTAGTTAGTTGTATATAATGTTTCTTATTTAATTTCAGGATTTTGTTGGAACTACTCCAAATGGGTGTGCATCCTGTAGCATTGGCAAAAATGTTAAAAGCAATGTGTTCTCAAAACAGAGAAGTAACTCCCAAGACTGAGTACATGGTAGGGAAACCGAAAGAACCAGCAGCTAAAGGCCCTGCTGCTCGACCAAAGGAAAATGTAACGAGCAAAACTACGAAAGAGAAGTCAAAAAAGCCAGTTCCAAGTACAAGGTTTCACAATGCTACTTCCACTCAGTTCCAGTCTGCTAACGTAAATTCTGGTAGCAGTGCAAACCTGAAAAAAAAGTAATTGTGTCAATTATCTGGCATGTGAAAGTGAGTATAAAGGATTCTATAAGATGTGTGTTTGTGTGAAATATGTAATGGCATTATGTAGTTTATACAGAGGACTTGTGGTGGTGTATGACGTGTAGTGGTGTATGACGTGTGGTGGTGTATGACATGTGGTGGTGTATGACGTGTGGTGGTGTATGACGTGTAGTGGTGTATGACTGAGAACGGTAGAGGACTGTATGGGGCATGTGTGAAATGTGCAGTGACGTATAGTTACATGCATGATGCACATATATCCATTTTATTATCATTATTGTCATAATTTTACATCCCTCTTTGCATACTGGCATGGGTTTGATAAGTTATCATGATCAGAGTTTGTTCTCATTTTGAAGTTATTGTTCTCTCATAGACAGAACATAGGACATTATCTCACTGGTACATTCTTATGGCTAGATGCCTTTCATAGGATTTGACCACTTTATACAATGTTCTGGATATATTTTGTTATACTACCAGCACCACAAAGACTTGTGTACGCAACAACACTGAATCATCTTCAATCATTGTTCATTCACCATTCTTATCCACTTTAACATTTAAAAAAAAAAAACATTTTGACTGAGATTATTAAAAATTAAGGGGTAGCTGTGTGGTAAGAAGCTTGCTTCTCAGTCATATGATTTGAGGTTTAGTCTCAATGTATGGCACCTTGGGCAAGTGTCTT